>NC_143502.1:32717045-33020075 GCF_051622355.1 Phaseolus vulgaris
AATCTCTTGACAAAGGAATTTGGGATGCAATTGAAAATGGTCCTTTTATCCCAAAGTTTGAAAAAGATGGTTCTATCATTGAGAAGCCATGGTCTCAATGGACTGATGCAGAAAGTAAAAAGGCCAAATTCGATTGCATTGCCAAAAATATTATAACCTCTGCTTTAAATTCTGATGAGTTTTTCAGGGTCTTACAATGCAAGTCATCAAAGGAAATGTAGGATACTTTGGAAGTCACTCATGAAGGAACAAATGAGGTGAAAAGAGCTAGAAAGCATGCTCTCATCCAAGAGTATGAGATGTTTAGAATGCTTAAAGGTGAAACCATAGCTGAAGTGTAGAAAAGGTTTACACACATCATAAATCACCTTATGAGCCTAGACAAGACGTTTGACAAAGAAGAGCTAAACATCAAGATCTTGAAATGTCTTGATAGAGCTTGGCAACCAAAGGTAACTGCTATTTCCGAATCTAAAGATCTAACATCTTTAAGTGTTGCTTCTTTGTTTGGAAAGCTTAGGGAACATGAGCTAGAGATGAATAGACTCAATGTTCAAGAGAATGAAGATAAGCACACAAGGAGCATAGCCTTGAAAGCATCCAAACATAAGGGAAAGCAAGATTCAAGTGATGATAGTGATGAGGAAAATCTAAGTTTGCTGTCAAGAAAATTCAGCAAATTCCTCAAAAGAAACCGCAACAAAGACAACAACAAGGATAGGTATGGAAACAAGAAACCCAATGAATTTAATTCAAATAACTATACTTGTTTTGGTTGTGGTGAGCAAGGTCAGATAAAGGCTGATTGTCCCAACAAGAGCAAAGAGAAAAAGACAAGCTACAAGGAGAAGAAAGGCAAAACAAAAAGGGCCTACATAGCTTGGGATGAAAATGAAGTATCATCGTCAAGTTCTTCATCAAGTGAAGATGAAAAAGCCAACATTTGCTTAGTTGCTGAGGATGATGATGATTCATGCAGTTCAAGTGAGGTAAGTTCATGTGCTTCCTTAAATGAACAAAACTATAGTGAATTGCTTGAAGCTTTTCAAGAAACACATGATGAAGCTAATAGATTGGTTCTTTCAAACAACCGATTGAAAGATCTTAACAATGGGCTTGAATAGAAAGTTAAATCACTTGAAGAGGAACTGAGAAAAGCAAAAAAATGATTTTGAAAAACTGGAAAAAGATTTCAAAAATGCCTCTTGCAAGTGTGATACTCTCAATTGCACAAATTGTGAAAATCTTGAGAAAAAGGTTCACTATCTTGTTGAAACTGTGGACAAGCTTTCAAAAGGAAAGTCAAACTTTGAGAATGTCCTACCATCTCAAAGCTGTGTTTTTGGAAAGGCTGGTTTAGGCTTCAATCCACAGAACAAGCAAGATAAGTTTTCAAAAAGTTTTTTTAGAAAATCAGAAAAACACCCAATTGTTAAGATGAAACAACCGGTTGTTACATGCTTTTATTGCATGAAGAAAGGCCACTCTGTTAGATTCTGCAAAATTAGAAAATATTATGTTCCTAAAGGTTTTATGAGATGGATTCCTAAGGGATGTGATGTTTCTAACAGCAAATCTGTAAGGGGACCAAATCTTGCAACTTGTAAGGGGACCAAATCTTGCAACTTGAATTTGTTAATGCAGGAAAAATAAAGAGAAAAAGAAGAATTGAGCCATCTAATCAAGCTGTTGAAGAAAAATGAAGTCATTGAAGCTGAATCAATGAAGCTGAATCAATGAATTGCTTAATCATTTGATTTATGAAATAAGTTCATTCTAGCTTTGAAAAGATTGCGAAAACCCCTTTAAACAATTCACCCCCCCTCTAGTTTAAAGCCATCTTTTCTAAGATGGTGGAACTGTCGAAATTCGACATCAAGTATGAGCCCCGGGGACCGATCTAGGGGCAAATCTTCGCCGATTTTGTGGTCGAGCTATCTTCCGGAACAGCGCAAAACGCCAAGGATGACTTTCGTTGGGTGCTCTCGGTGGATGGGTCGTCTAACCAGCTTGGTAGCGGGGCTGGGGTTATTTTGGAGGGACCCAACGGGGTGTTGATAGAGCAATCGCTGAGGTTCGCTTTTAAAGCAAGCAACAATGAAGCAGAGTATGAGGCTTTGATCGCTGGTATTCTGTTGGCAAAGGAGATGGGGGCAAAGGTGCTGATGGCCAAAAGTGATTTGTTGTTGGTCACTGGGCAGGTAACTGGTGAGTTCCAAGCCAAAGATCCGCAGATGGCAGCCTACCTGGAGTACGTGCAAGAGTTAAGGAGATCCTTTGTTTTGTTCGAAGTGGTGCACGTGCCAAGAGAGCAGAATGCCCGAGCTGACTTGCTAGCCAAGCTCGCCAGTTCGGGCAGGGGGGGCAGACAGATGACCGTTATTCAAGAAACTTTGAAGACCCCTCGGGCTTTTGTCGCAAATCACCAGGTCCTTCACGTTTGCAGATCGATGGAAAGGACGGCTAGGAGCCATAGATCTCTAACACAGGAGACCTTGAGGACGCCGAGGGTCAGAGCGCGCCCAGCGGAAGAGGTAAAAACGATGCAAGTTTGCGCTATCCACGAACCAGATACGTGGATAACGCAATACCAGCGCTACTTGGCAGATGGCGTGCTCCCAATGGATTCAACAGAGGCCAGAAAGATAAAGAAGAGCTCCAGCAAGTTTACCCTCATCGACGGCGAGTTGTACAGGTTTGGATTTACACACCCTCTTCTTGTATGCGTACACGGAGAGAAATGCACGAGAATTATGGCCGAGCTCCATGAAGGGATTTGTGGGAGCCACATTGGAGGTCGAGCTCTGGCGACGAGGACTGTCCGCGCAGGTTATTACTGGCCCACAACGAGGGAAGATTGCAAGAGATATGCCCAGCGTTGCAAGCAATGCCAGCAGCACGCCGATTGGCACAAGGCGCCCCCAGAAGAGTTGAAGTCAATCTACAGCCCCTGGCCGTTCCACACGTGGGGAATCGACATTCTGGGACCCTTCCCGTTGGCGATCTGGCAAATGAAGTATCTGGTTGTGGCAATCGAGTACTTCACGAAATGGATCGAGGTAGAACCAGTAGCCCAGATCACCGTGCACAAATCAAGAGTTTCGTGTGGAAGAATATTGTGTGTCGTTTTGGCGTACCCAAGCGTCTAGTATGAGACAATGGGACTTAGTTCGCAAGCCACCTGTTGAAGAAGCTGTGCGAGGACATCGGGACACAACAGGTGTTTGCTTTCGTGGAACACTCGCAAACGAATGGGCAAATGGAGTCCGCTAATCGGGTTCTGCTGAGAGGCTTGAAGAGGAGGTTGGAAAAGGCCAAGGGGTCTTGGTCTTGGGCCGAGGAAGTTCCCCGCATAGTGTGGGCATATCATACCACTGAGCAATCGGGAACCCATGAAACCCCGTTTAGCTTAGTGTATGGATGCGATGCGATGATTCCATTCGAAATCCAGGAAAGCTCGCCGAGATTCCAGAACTTCGTGGCGGAAGACTCGAACGAAGAAAGGAGAATGAATTTGGATTTGATGGATGAGGTCAGGGAGGAAGCACGGGTGAAGGCCGAAGCAGTAAAGAGAAGAGTTGAGCGTAAGTACAACTCCAAGATAAAGCCGAGGCAGTTCAGAGATGGCGACCTGGTGATGAGGAAGGCTCACCAGTACGAGATGGAGAACAAATTGTCACCCAAGTGGACAGGACCGTTCAGAATAACCGAAGCACTCGGCAACGGCGCCTACCGCTTGCTGGAAGGAGGGGCGATTCCTCGCACTTGGAACGCCACCCATCTCAAGTTTTACTACAGTTAAGGCATTGCAAGTAGCAATTAACTTGAACAATTTAAGATGTATCAGTTTAAACAATTTTTCAAGGGGGCACTCTTTTTTCCCTAAGGAGGGTTTTTAATGAGGCCACCCAATAAAGAAGGTTTCGAAGTTTATCGAAGTTTCCCAGTTATTAAGTGTGCATGTTGTTTGTTTTTCAAGCTTGTGGGGAGAGATTTTATTGCCCTTGTGTAGTTTTAAACAATGGTAAATCCAAATCGCATGCATCCAGTACAAAATTTTCGAAACATGAAGTTTTAAACCCTCATCGCCACCCGGCGATCGGAAGTGCAAGTTTAAGTTTTAAGTCCTCACCGCCACCCAGCGATCGGAGGCACAAGTATTAAATTTTCTGACCGCCACCAGGCAAGAAAAAGGTTTAAAAGACCTCCTCGCCTTGAGCGAGTGTAGGCGAGAAAGAGATTTAAAAGACCTCCTCGCCTTGAGCGAGTGTAGGCGAGAAAGAGATTTAAAAGACCTCCTCGCCTTGAGCGAGTGTAGGCGAGAAAGAGATTTAAAAGACCTCCTCGCCTTGAGCGAGTGTAGGCGAGAAAGAGATTTAAAAGACCTCCTCGCCTTGAGCGAGTGTAGGCGAGAAAGAGATTTAAAAGACCTCCTCGCCTTGAGCGAGTGTAGGCGAGAAAAAGATTTAAAAGACCTCCTCGCCTTGAGCGAGTGTAGGCGAGAAAAAGATTTAAAAGACCTTCTCGCCTTGAGTGAGTGTAGGCAAGAAAGAGATTTAAAAGACCTCCTCGCCTTGAGCGAGTGTAGGCGAGAAAGAGATTTAAAAGACCTCCTCGCCTTGAGCGAGCGTGGGCGAGAAAAGATCTAAGACCTCCTCGCCTTGAGCGAGTGTAGGCGAGAAAAGATTAAAGTCCTCCTCGCCCTGAGCGAGCACAGGCAAGAGCAGATCACAAGACCTCTTTGCGTGAGCAAATTGAGGCAAGTTGAAAGCCCTCAGTGCATCCAGAGGAGGAGGAGATGTAACCCCTGGGCAAGTTGAGGCATCAAGAAAAGTCTTTCTCACCCTCGAGTGAGTTCAGGCAAGATGAAACTGAAAAGTCAGGGGTGTTAATAATCTTAAGTATGGGAAAGGAGGGTTGGAGAAGAACTCTTTTCCCCTTGAGTGAGACATCAATATTGACCTAGTGTTCCGTCCGGTTGACTGGAACGTCTTCGTGCGCGACCTCAACCGTCAGCTAGGGACTCCTTCCCACTGGTTACCTGTGGATTCCTGCAAAAAGAGGACAAAGGGGCGCCCTAGCGGCCGTTTGCACTCCGACGCTCAAGTCAGCCAGCAAGAAACACCAAAATTGTGCACCTCCGTCTCCGAGCACCGCGTATGGCACTCTGAAGGTGGTAAAAAGAACTGTGTGTTGTGTGTATGTTTTCTCCCTCAGGCAAAGATCTTTCCCCAGTCCCTTGTACGTAACCTCAAGGCACGAGCAAGCAACTAGAGAGTTCTGGTAAATTTGCCAATAGTTCGAACCCCGTTCCCAACATTCTCCGCGCTATTTAAACTACCCAAGCATTTAAAGCGCCTTAAAGCGCTTTTAATCACAAACGTAACGTGCTCATTAAAGCGTTTAATTAGAAAATGTAGCGCATTTAAGACGTTGAAACGCTTGGGAGCCATCATAATACCTGAACGCTCGAAACGGAAACTGTATTGAATGACTTTAATTACCTGGCACCTGACTAAAGGGTGTTTCTATTCTAACCTGGCTGTCGTACACGTGGAGGCCCTCACGACGCCATGACCCCATCTGGGGGCGTTTCTGCCCATCTGGGGACGTCTCTACGTGTGAGTCCTCCTGCCTGGGAGTGCTACTGCGCTAGGGGTGACTTCTTGGGTGCCAACTCATGCCCCCAATCATCTAGTCACTCACTTTGAGAGCGTATCTGCCTTCCTCTTGTACCCTGCACCCGGCTACCCTGGGCGTGACCTTCCTCTTGAGTCGTATCTGTCCCAAAGGCATCTCTGGGGTGGCAGGGGTACTTCTCGAGTCAGGCTGCCCTACATTGGTGTTGTTGCTATGGCCTTGAAGCCACCTTTCTCTCCTCTTTATTACTGTTCCCTGGTTGTCCAGGGTTTGGGGCCTTCCCACGGCGTCGCCCCCTCCATGGTCTTTCCTACCCATGGGTATCGGGGAGTAGCGCCGTGGTCACCTTGCCCTTCTGCCATTCCATCTTGGCGACACCCAGTTGGGCGATGCCCTATCTCGGTGATGCCCTGCTAGGCGACGCCTTACCTGGGCGACGCTTTACGTTGACTTTGACCTTCACGTTGACTTTGACCTTGACTTTGTCAACGCCCGGGTACGGGACGGTACACAAGCCCCCCAGTCTTAAGCTGACTTGTCTTCAGCAAAAAGACTAAGGCTTCGCCCACGCCATCCACGTGGCACCCAGTGACGCGTCATTCTTGCTGACGTTGCAACCTTGGAACCATTGACGTGACGCTCGCCAAATCCTTGGGGTGCTCTTAATGGTTGATTGGACATTCTCTGAAACGGGGAAAGCAACGCTTTTTGGGGTCACGCTTGATCGCGTGCCACGTGGCTCATCACGCGGTCACCCTTGAGAACCTCTTGCGCTCCCCTTGAGCGCCTAATCCTGCAACACGTGGCACCATCGCACGGTAACTATTCGTTGTCCCTCGCGCTCCTCGTAACGTTTAAGTTACCCAAACCCCGCGCTTGGAACCACTGTTACATCCACTTTTTGTGCCTTTCCTCACTGTTCATCTTCCTCGAATCCATTCTCTCGCGACCCCTGCTCTTTCGTGCTTCTGCTCTCCACGCCCTTCAACCCCCAAAGGTACGGTTTTTCCTCTCCTTGATGATTCCCTTACTGCATGAACTGCCTGGGACTGTCCATGTTACTGCATTCCTTTGGATATCGTTTGTATGCTTCTCCGTTCCTCTCGTTCCTCTTTTCTCTCGTGTGGGTAGGGTTCTCCTAGGATTCCTCCATTTTTTCCCCTTTTCTTCGCCCAACCCTTTTTCTCTGAACCCTTTCTTTCTCTTTTGATCTTCAGCTCTGGCATCCATGGCGAAAACTAAGACCGCCGCGCCTCCCCCGCTCCCTAAGTCTTATTATAAAGGTGAGTATGACTGGGCCCCCGACAATCTCCTCAACGAATGCTCCACCCTAAACTCCGTTGAGGACGTGGAGACCCACAGGGGGGACCCTGCGCTTTACAATTTCAACGCCTTCCATAAAAATCACGACTCCCACGTCCTGGTATGCCGGGTGAGGCCTGGGATACCCGTTTGTGTGGACTCAAGAGACACTGGAGGGAGCCCCTTCTTCTTCCTTTATCAAATGGTACTCAAAAGAGTGGGCCTGCGTCTGCCTCTTACTTCCTTCGAGAAGGAACTGCTTACAGAGATAAACATCGCCCCAGCCCAGCTCCACCCCAACAGCTGGACTTTCGTAAGGGGGTTTCAGATTCTCTGCGGATATCTGGGTGTCCCCTCTTCCGTGGACGTTTTTCTTCATTTTTTCGAGGTAAAGAAGCAGTGGAAAAGCCTATGGATGAGCTTTTCTGGCATCGCCGGGCGCATCATCCTTACACTCTTCCAAAATTCGTTTAAAGGATGGAAAGGGAAGTTCTTCAAAGTACGTGCGACCAAGCGCGATCCTACCGTTCTAGAGGGCTTTCCCCTATACTGGACGGATAAGCCCATAACCATGAAGGCCCTGGCTTTGGATGAGCTCGCCCCAGCCGATCGGGACGTGTGCAAAGCCTTGGCGGGGCTGGGGGTAGTCTTCGATACCGCCAAACTCATCGCAAACGAATTCAACGCCCATGGGCTCTCTACCTACTTTGGTATCTGCCCTTGACTATTTACACTGCCTTAGCTGTTGTGGTTATACGGATTCACTTGCTTGCTTGAACCCTTGTGGTTATCTGCGCGTGTCTGGTTATAAAACTCCCCTTCTGCTTTATCTGAATTAATCTTTTGCTCTACTATTCTTCGCTGCTGCAGGTTCAGTGATGACTTCTTCGAGGCGGCTTGCTCTTGCCAAATTTTTGAAGAAGGCAAAATCTGCCAAAGAGGGCAGGGACGCCGTCGCCTCTGACGTGCCCACCGTCGCTTCCCAGCCGACTCCTCCACCATCTGCTTCTCCTCCTCCTATTGCCGCGGTTCCATTAGCCATGGCGTCAACCCCTGCCCCAGCACCGTGAGACCCTACTATCAGCACCTTTTTTCCTTTGTTGGGGCGTGCTGGGGCAGGGGTTGACGCCATGGCTAATGGAACCGCGGCAATAGGAGGAGGAGAAGCAGATGGTGGAGGAGTCGGCTGGGAAGCGACGGTGGGCATGTCAGAGGCGACGGCGTCCCCGCCCTCTTTGGCAGATTTTGCCTTCTTCAAAAATTTGGCAAGAGCAAGCCGCCTCAAGAAGTCATCACTGAACCTGCAACAGCGAAGAATAGTAGAGCAAAATATTAATTCAGATAAAGCAGAAGGGGAGTTTTATAACCAGACACGCGCAGATAACCACAAGGGTTCAAGCAAGCAAGTGAATCCGTATAACCACAACAGCTAAGGCAGTGTAAATAGTCAAGGGCAGATACCAAAGTAGGTAGAGAGCCCATGGGCGTTGAATTCGTTTGCGATGAGTTTGGCGGTATCGAAGACTACCCCCAGCCCCGCCAAGGCTTTGCACACGTCCCGATCGGCTGGGGCGAGCTCATCCAAAGCCAGGGCCTTCATGGTTATGGGCTTATCCGTCCAGTATAGGGGAAAACCCTCTAGAACGGTAGGATCGCGCTTGGTCGCACGTACTTTGAAGAACTTCCCTTTCCATCCTTTAAACGAATTTTGGAAGAGCTTAAGGATGATGCGCCCGGCGATGCCAGAAAAGCTCATCCATAGGCTTTTCCCCTGCTTCTTTACCTCGAAAAAATGAAGAAAAACGTCCACGGAAGAGGGGACACCCAGATATCTGCAGAGAATCTGAAACCCCCTTACGAAAGCCCAGCTGTTGGGGTGGAGCTGGGCTGGGGCGATGTTTATCTCTGTAAGCAGTTCCTTCTCGAAGGAAGTAAGAGGCAGATGCAGGCCCACTCTCTTGAGTACCATTTGATAAACGGGTATCCCTCCAGTGTCTCTTGAGTCCACACAAACGGATATCCCAGGCCTCACCCGGCATACCAGGACGTGGGAGTCGTGATTTTTATGGAAGGCGTTGAAATTGTAAAGCGCAGGGTCCCCCCTGTGGGTCTCCACGTCCTCAACGGAGTTTAGGGTGGAGCATTCGTTGAGGAGATTGTCAGGGGCCCAGTCATACTCACCTTTATAATAAGACTTAGGGAGCGGGGGAGGCACGGCGGTCTTAGTTTTCGCCATGGATGCCAGAGCTGAAGATCAAAAGAGAAAGAAAGGGTTCAGAGAAAAAGGGTTGGGCGAAGAAAAGGGGAAAAAATGGAGGAATCCTAGGAGAACCCTACCCACACGAGAGAAAAGAGGAACGGAGAAGCATACAAACGATATCCAAAGGAATGCAGTAACATGGACAGTCCCAGGCAGTTCATGCAGTAAGGGAATCATCAAGGAGAGGAAAAACCGTACCTTTGGGGGTTGAAGGGCGTGGAGAGCAGAAGCACGAAAGAGCAGGGGTCACGAGAGAATGGATTCGAGGAAGATGAACAGTGAGGAAAGGCAGAGAAAGTGGATGTAACAGTGGTTCCAAGCGCGGGGTTTGGGTAACTTAAACGTTACGAGGAGCGCGAGGGACAACGAATAGTTACCGTGCGATGGTGCCACATGTTGCAGGATTAGGCGCTCAAGGGGAGCGCAAGAGGTTCTCAAGGGTGACCGCGTGATGAGCCACGTGGCACGCGATCAAGCGTGACCCCAAAAAGCATTGCTTTCCCCGTTTCAGAGAATGTCCAATCAACCATTAAGAGCACCCCAAGGATTTGGCGAGCGTCACGTCAATGGTTCCAAGGTTGCAACGTCATCAAGAATGACGCGTCACTGGGTGCCACGTGGATGGCGTGGGCGAAGCCTTAGTCTTTTCGCTGAAGACAAGTCATCAGCTTAAGACTCGGGGGCTTGTGTACCGTCCCGTACCCGGGCGTTGACAAAGTCAAGGTCAAAGTCAACGTGAAGGTCAAAGTCAACGTAAAGCGTCGCCCAGGTAAGGCGTCGCCTAGCAGGGCATCGCCGAGATAGGGCGTCGCCCAACTGGGTGTCGCCAAGATGGAATGGCACAAGGGCAAGGTGACCACGGCGCTACTCCCCGATACCCATGGGTAGGAAAGACCATGGAGGGGGCGACGCCGTGGGAAGGCCCCAAACCCTGGACAACCAGGGAACAGTAATAAAGAGGAGAGAAAGGTGGCTTCAAGGCCATAGCAACAACACCAGTGTAGGGCAGCCTGACTCGAGAAGTACCCTTGCCGCCCCAGAGATGCCTTTGGGACAGATACGACTCAAGAGGAAGGTCACGCCCAGGGTAGCCGGGTGCAGGGTACAGGAGGAAGGCAGATACGCTCTCAAAGTGAGTGACTAGATGATTGGGGGCATGAGTTGGCACCCAAGAAGTCACCCCTAGCGCAGTAGCACTCCCAGGCAGGAGGACTCACACGTAGAGACGTCCCCAGATGGGCAGAAACGCCCCAGATGGGGTCATGGCGTCGTGAGGGCCTCCACGTGTACGACAGCCAGGTCAGAATAGAAACACCCTTTAGTCAGGTGCCAGGTAATTAAAGTCATTCAATACAGTTTCCGTTTCGAGCGTTCAGGTACTATGATGGCTCCCAAGCGTTTCAACGTCTTAAATGCGCTACGTTTTCTAATTAAACGCTTTAATGAGCACGTTACGTTTGTGATTAAAAGCGCTTTAAGGCACTTTAAATGCTTGGGTAGTTTAAATAGCGCGGAGAATGTTGGGAACGGGGTTCGAACTATTGGCAAATTTACCAGAACTCTCTAGTTGCTTGCTCGTGCCTTGAGGTTACGTACAAGGGACTGGGGAAAGATCTTTGCCTGAGGGAGAAAACATACACACAACACACAGTTCTTTTTACCACCTTCAGAGTGCCATACGCGGTGCTCGGAGACGGAGGTGCACAGTTTTGGTGTTTCTTGCTGGCTGACTTGAGCGTCGGAGTGCAAACGGCCGCTAGGGCGCCCCTTTGTCCTCTTTTTGCAGGAATCCACAGGTAACCAGTGGGAAGGAGTCCCTAGCTGACGGTTGAGGTCGCGCACGAAGACGTCCCAGTCAACCGGACGGAACAATAAGTCATAGAGAAAAAAAAAACCGAGAAAGCTCACACAAAGCACATAAGAAAACAACTCACAAACAACATAACAAATTAACACATAAGACAACACAACAACTCAGATCCAAAAAAATAACCAAATAAAACCCTAAACCATCCTCCTTGCCCATCTCAACCCTCATAAATTTCAAAAACCACATGCAAACATTAAGTTCGAAGGTTACATGACAATGCATAAAGTTCTTCATAGGTCACCACATAAAACGAAAGGGATCACCACATAGCTAAACATACCACATTTGAAGCTACGCATACAATTTTCAATTCTCTAACTTCCAATGAGCTCATTGGACCCCATCTCAACCCTCACAACACCAAAACACTACATGCAAACATTAAATTGTAAAAGAACATGACAATGCACAAAGTTCATCATAGGTCACCACATAAAAAGGAAGCGTTCACCACTTATCGAGACAAACTACATTTGAAGCTACCCTTACAATACTCCATTGTATAACCTCGAATGAGCTCATAAGACTCCTATCTCAACCCTCACAACATCAAAAAACCACATGCAAACATTTAATTGCAAGAGAACATGACAGTGCACAAATTTCTTCATAGGTCACCACATAAAAAGGAAGAGGTCACCACTTCCCGAGACAGACCAGATTTCAAGTTAACCTTAGAATAATCAATTGTCTAACCTCCAATGAGTTCACTAGACTCCCTTTTGAACCCTCACAACACCCAAAAACCACATGCAAACATTCACTTGTAACACAACATGATAGTGCACAACGAGCTTCATAGGTCACCACATAAAAACGAATGGGCCACCACTTGCCCATGTCAGTGTGACTTGTTAGGATCGATGGCTAGAACGAGAGGGGGGTGAATTGTTTATAAAACCTTTTTCGCAAATATATGATTAAGAATGAAACTTTAACAATCAATTCAGGAATGTAATTCAGAAAGACAATTCAACAAAGATTCAGAAAATCGTTTCAGTATTTTAATCGGTTAAAAACACGATATAACTGGTTATTTGTCTTACAGATACAAAAGTAGTTTGTAAGGCAGGTATATCAGCCAGTTGAAAATACGAAATAACTTGTTGTTTATGACAGCATATCAAACAATTATGAAGATAAGAGATAGAGAGATTTACACTCAATCCCAGAGCTACATCCAGTCCTCAGTCAAACCACTAAGTATTCCACTATGTAATCAATCACAGATTACAACAACACACATCACAAAGAGGTGACTTTGAATCCCACAAAGCCTACTCACCCTCTTTGCACCAGCACACACCTCAAGCCAGAATCACACTGATTTTACAGGATTTTACAACAACGTTTACAGAATGTAATTTGAACAATTACAATAAACTAAGAAAGGGTAGAAAACACCTAGATTACAAAAGACCAAAAACCCTATGATCAGTTCTTGAACCACAACAAAGCTCAAAAGAAATCTTGCTACACTTGGTAAAACACCTTTTCACAAACAGTTGGTAATCTCTCAAATCAATCTCAAATCTCAATGTTAAAACTTGTGTATTTCTCTCGTGTAAAACAATCAAAAGAAGGCTATATTTATAACCTTTGAAAAGTTACCGTTAAAGGTAGATTTGAACAACTAAATCAGTTAAAACATGTTTTCAAAATACTGTTATGAAAACTCACATTTAATCGATTGAAACTACAATTTAACTAGTTGAATGGTTTCAGCAGTTACACAACTGATTCAAAAACAGTTTCAAAACCTCTTTCCCAGCTAAGTGACAAACAACCGATTGTCTCGAAACTTTAATCGGTTGTTTTTCCCTTTGCATGGAAAAACACTTTAATCTTTAAAATAGATTGAAATAAGCTTTGTTTGAGAATCAAGACTGATCTTACATAAATTCTAAACACACTAAACTATACCCAAACCAAAAGCAGCAAGGCTTCAAGCTTCATCTTGGATTTGAAACATCGAAGCTCCTATTCTCAACATGACTAATTGAGTACATTAACATTCACATTAAAATCTATCACCAGTAACTCAGAAGACGCATAAAAAAATTAAAATCAATCCCAAAATCGAAGACCACAAAAGACTAAACAATAAAATCCAAATCACTCCCATCTCAACCCTCACTAGGGCGACCTCCTAGTCGAACAAATGCTGCAGTTTTCCTTCAGAGCAATAAACAACCAGGCCGAATACGAAGTCATTCTGGCTAGTCTGGGAGCCCGCACCGTGATTTGCAAAAGCGACTCCCAACTAGTCGTCAGACAAGTAAAGGGGAGTTTGAAGTGAAGGAACCACTCCTCCAAAGGTACTACCACACAGTCGGTAATTCCATTGCGAGGTTCGACAGGGTCACAATCAAACACATACGTCGTCCAGACAACAAACACGCTGACGCTTTGTCTCGACTGACATCAATGAAGAAGAAGAGTCATCATAGTTTAGTCGTCCAGATCTGCCTAAAATGGCCTAGTGTAGGTGAAGTCGAATGCCTGATCACACAACTTTTTTTCATAGGTTGTGTTAGCATCCATAGCCTGCCTCAGGTTGCCCGATGCCTCGGACATCTCATGCTCCATGCGCGAGACCTCCTCCACGCGTCGACCGAGGATATCAGCTCCAAGGGGGGTCAACACTAGGCCCCGGCAGATCATTTCTACCCCACCTTGGAGCAGATCGTCCTCGGGCACCGCCCGAATCACTTCTTCGATGTTGAGGGAAAACTCCCCTTGAAAAATGCAAGTCACCCCCCAACACTGAGAGGGTTGACTGCAAGGCGGTCTCAACCGGCACCGCGACGGTCGTAGGGATGGGTCGGTTGAACTCATCAGTCGGCGGGGAGTCGAGATTGATGGTGGTATGGCATGGGGGAGGCACGGGCATCTCGTCGGGAGGACGATATGTCCGCGTGGTGTTCCCACCCTCACGCGACCTCTTCTTTTGATTTTTCTGGGAAGGCCCCGCTCGGGCTTTCGTTTGCGCCACCTCAGGACCAGAACGACCCTTCCTCTTGTTGACGCGATCCTTAAAGGCCTTCAGCATGCCGACCGCCTGGGAACTTCTCAATTCATGATCGCTGCAACCAAAAACACAAAGCGTTAGTTAAAATTTTGACGAACTACCAAAAGTGTAAGATATTAACATGCCCTCAAAAGCCGTCTCACGGTTAGACTCAGTGTACAAGGGCATCAGTTGCTGTGCGGGAAGTTTTCTTAGAAGATTGTCAAAGAGTGAAAAAATCTCTCACTCACTGGCAATCGGGTTGACCAGACGAGGCCAATCTTTGATTTTTCTAAATTTCCTACTCCAAGACAAAAGAAACCTAGGTTGACCGGCTTCACTAAAAAAATGTGGCATACTCGCAGGCTCCACGTACACTTTGAAGAATCTCTCTTTGAAATTTTTGTACAAGGCCGTGAAGGCCTTAAACAAAACGTTGCCCGACCAACTAACCAACGAATGGCAGCTGACAGGGTCGGACGGGTGGGAGGTAAAGAAATGCAAAAAACAAGAGGAAGGACGCAAACAAAAAATGTTGCATATCAGGCTTAAGGCCTGCATGGACGCCCATGTGTTCTGATGCAACTAACTCGAAGCAACGTTGAGCGCCTCAAGGACGCCCACCCTGAACGTGTCAAAAGGAAGCGACACGTGTAAATCAAAAAATAGACAAGTGTACATAAAAAAAGAAAGGGGGTTCGGTGAATGATCGTTCCCTGTACACACGGTCGGTCAGCGAACAAGGACCGAAGCTCAAGAGAGATTCCCTGGAAGAGGCCTTCAGAACGGGAATCCTCTTCAAAAAGTTGGAGACAAAGGCGTCAATCAGAGAGACGAACGTGATCCCAAACACCTTATGATCAACCCAGCTAGGGCCCTCATAAGGACGCGGTCGCTCAGAGGTGCTCGACTGGTCAGACGCACTGCCCGGGTCATCACCCCTGACTTCCTCCTCAAAAGGGGCAATGGTTTGAATTGCTCTGACCGACATAACTTGGGTGGAGGAGGAGGCAGATGAGGAGGACGAGGAAGACGAAGACAAAGGGGGCTCGGGAAGAGGAGAATGAGCAGCTGAAGAAGAAGTAGGATGAGAAAGGGAAGACATCACTAACCTTGGAAGGATGACAACAACAGCACAAGAGGATGAAAGGCGTTCGGGATTCGGAGCAAAGTTCAGAAATAAAACGTGAGAGGTCACTATTGAGAGCTCCTACTTATAGCCTGAGAGAGTCTCGAGAGTCGAAACATCACAACTCCCTCAACCATTGGATCAAAGAGATCCAACGGTCCACGTCGTATGGCGCCCAAAAGCCCCTCATAAATGCACATCACATCCCTCGCTCAGGCACCATCAAACATCACGTCATCCATCGAAAGCCCAACCGTCACCACGAACCCTAGGAGCCGACCATTACCTAAAACTTTCAGACTCTTTGGGTCGAGCAACCCTCGAGCCTGGGGGGGCAGGTATACTAGTATGGTCGGACGGTCACCATGACTCAGACAGTGTTACAGACCATCCGATCGCCCACTCATGATAACAAAGGTCGCAAGGTACGACGTGACCGACCGATCCATGGCTACGAGTCATGGGTTGACCAAGTCAACAAGGCTAACCCACAATTAGAGGTTACTTAACGCAACCCTAAACACGAACTGTTCCGGCCGGTTGACCTGGGTCGTCTTTATGCGTGGCTTGTTCTAACGAGCTACGGCACCTTCGTTCTGCTCCGTCTGTGAGTACCTGAAAAAGAAGAACAAAGGGACGCCCTCGCGGCCGTTTGCACTCCAACGATCAAGTCAGCTAGCGAGAAACACCAAAGCGACTAAAGACTGTATGATTATCTCAATGACTGGAACTGTGTTGCCCTAATTGCCTTGTGCTCACAGCTGGGTGTGCCGTCAAGAACAACTAAGGTTTAATGCTCTGTATAACTATGAAAGCGTCTATCTGAGAACTGGGTGAAAACCCGTGTAACTGTGAAAGCGTCTATCTGAGAACTGGGTGAAAACCCGTGTAACTGTGAGAGCGTACCTTACTAGGGCTCTTCGCGCCCTTTATATAGGTGAAAACTAGGGTTTACCTCTGCGTTGCTTGCTATTATCTAGGGTTCCTTGGAGAAGGTCCTTGCGCCGCTATCTTTAGGATCTTAGCGTATCCGGCCCATGGACTTCCCTTATCTGGAGTGCAATGTATAACCTTGCGGCCACTTGGGCTTTAACTTAAGCGCTTTATCTCTCGCGCCCTCATACTCCGTGGGTGCCCTAACTAATCACGCGTCATGCATGCAGCCTTCCCTGGATATCTTTAATGAGCACGTGGGCATTGCCACGTGCCCCTTTGACTCGATCATTTATTCTGTGCGGAGGGTCCCACAGTGCCGCCACCCAACTTTAGGGCGATGTCTTACTTTGGGGCGATGTCTACACTCGGCGACGTCTTACTTCTGCGCGATGCTTCTCTTGGGCGATGGGCGATGATCCATCTTGGCGGTGACATATCTCGGCGATAACCGATTATTTATACTGCAGAACGCCGCTTCTACATACGGCGACTACGTTGACTTCTTGACCACCTACCTTTCTCTTGTCCACGTCATCACCCCTGATGACCTGGTCGGTACACAAGCCCCCCAGTCTTGAGCTGATAACTTGTTTTCAGCAAAAAGACTAAGAAGTTCACCGTTTCATTTTCTTCTTCAATACATATAAATGTGCGCATGGTTTTGCTTTTATCTACTGTGTAATCATCTGATATAACTGACTAACTCTTGCTTTAAAGAAATCGACATAGCGCCAGTTGGTGCTTAGCTCTGTGAAAATCAACTTAACTAGACAAACTATTAGTTTATAACAATAACATTTAACGCAAAATCACTTACTGGGCAGTAGGCGTGGGTCAGTCTTAGTATCTGAAATCTAGCTCGCCTGATTTGCCAAGTGACATGCGCACTTCTATGTCATCGCCTCAAACTCTGCTAACTTAGTTCTCGCCGTGTACTTCTTCTTTCGAGCTTCAATCACAAAGCCGTGGGCTTCTTTGGATGCTATTTTCCTTTTTATCTGCTAAGACGTCCTCTGGGGAGCGGCCTCATACCTTGAGCTATCAATTCTGCTCATTCTGGGAGGAGAGCTGCCTTTAACGGACCCCCCTCTGCCTTCCCTGAGCCTTTAATCTGAAACAACTTGATCTGAGTAGTGAGGTGTCTTTTACGAACCTACCTCAGCCACCCTGTGACTTCTTCCACCCTGATAACTTATCTGTTGTGCGATCACCTGGTAACTTGGTTGGTTTTTACTCAACCCAATTAACTTAGCAAAAACTGATGCTTAATTTCCTGGAAATCAACTTATCTTGAACAAACGGTTAGTCTATAGCAATAACATTTGACACGAAATTACTTACTGAGCAGTAGGCGGGAGTCATTTTTAGTATCTGACATCTCGCTTGCCTGATCTGCCAAGTGACATGTGTATTTCTAGGTCATCGCCTAAAACTTTGTTGGCCTGGTTCTGCACTGAGGACTTTCGAACTTGCCTCAATTTGCTTAAGCAAAGAAGTCTTGTACTCTGTTCTTGCCTGAACTCACTCTGAGGTGAGAAGGACTTTATCTGGCCTGAACTCGCTCGACGGCGAGAAGGACTTTATCTGGCCTGAACTCGCTCGACGGCGAAAAGGACTTTATCTTGCCTGAACTCGCTCGACGGCGAGAAGGACTTTATCTTGCCTGAACTCGCTCGACGGCGAGAAGGACTTTATCTGGTGCCTCAACTTGCCCAGGGGTCTGCCTGGATGCACTGAGGACTTTTAATCTCATCTCGTACCGGGGCTAGCTATTCATACTTGAGGAGGGGGCGTCCCGAAGGAATCCCTTAACCCCTGCTCAAGGACTAGGCGCCCGGGTTTTAACTGTTATCTGGTACCGGGGCTAGCTATTCATACTTGAGGAGGGGGCGTCCCGAAGGAATCCCTTAACCCCTGCTCAAGGACTAGGCGCCCGGGTTTTAACTGTTATCTGGTACCGGGGCTAGCTATTCATACTTGAGGAGGGGGCGTCCCGAAGGAATCCCTTAACCCCTGCTCAAGGACTAGGCAACCGGATTTTAACTCATACTAGACATACCTGTCATCTTGCTCAGAACTCTCGCCTATACTCGTTCTTGGCGAGTAGGACTTCTTAATCTGTTCTCGCCTAAACTCGTTCTTGGCGAGTAGGACTTCTGATCTGTTCTCGCCTATACTCGCTCTAGGCGAGTAGGACTTTTTATCTGTTCTCGCCTATACTCGCTCTAGGCGAGTAGGACTTTTTATTCTATTCTCGCCTACACTCGTTCTAGGCGAGTAGGACTTAAAACTTAACTTTCACCTCCGATTGCCAGGTGGCGATGAGGACTTAAAAACTTTATGCTCATGCCTGCGATCGCTAGGTGGCGATGAGGACTTAAAAACTTTATGCTCGTGCCTGCGATCGCCAGGTGGCGATGAGGACTTAAAAACTTTATACTTTAAAACTTTGGACTGAATGCATGTGATCTGAATCTGCCCCAAATTACCCAAGGACGACAAAGTCTTCTCTTCGAAAACTTAAAATGACAAACATGCAAACTCAATAACTGGGAAACTTTGATAAATTGGATATTAACTTATGATGAACATACATGTTATCTGATTGATTATCTGGCTGCAACGCCTACTTCTGGCGATACTTTGTTCTAGTGATACCTGTTCTTGGCATCGCTATCTCGGTGACGCCTTGTCTTGGCAGTGCCTTGTTCTGGCGACGCCATCTTGGTTCTCTTCTTTGATCTTTGATTTTACATGGAAGGGAAAAACTAAGGCAAATGTATCTTAATTTCTTCTCGCCTACACGCGCTCACGGCGAGGAAGGTCTTTTTAAACTCTTCTCGCCTACACTCGCTTACGTCGAGGAAGGTCTTTCTCAACTTTTCTCGCCTACGCTCGCTCACGGCGAGGAGGACTAAAAAACTTCACACTTGTGCCTCCGATTGCCATATGGCGATGAGGAGTTAAAACATTATGCTTTAAAACCTTGTACTGAATGCATGCCATAATCTTTAAACTGTTGCCTTAAATCTCATAAAAGCGATAAGGTCTTTTTTCTGAAAACTTAAAATGATAAGCATGCGAACTTAAATAACTTGGAAACTTTGACAAAACTGTTTTAACTGACACTGCTTCTTAAAGAGTGCCCCTTGAAAAACTGCTTTAACTTAAACTACTTCTAATTATTACCTTGGCGATCTGGTTTTGTGTCTCGCCGTCTAAAGTTTTCCCCAACTTAAACGTCTTGTCGTTGATCTTCTTCTCAAGCCACTCCTCGACTGGCTGAGGCCTCTTCTCGTTGGTTAACTCCAACGGTAGACTTTAGCCCTTCTATCTCCGTCTGAGAATCGTATTTCCTTGATCAAGAAACCTCTCACCTGCAAAGACAAAGGGGCAAACCAAAACGGTGGCGAGCGGCGACTTGAGAGTCGCTACGGACCTGTTCAAAGGCTCGAACCACAACGGTGGCGAGTTGCGATCAAGGGTGCCCATGTCCAGGTTGTCTCTGAGCCAAGGGTCAGTGCACATGAGTCGTAATGTACCTGTTAGAGGAGTTGTCCTGATGGCTTGACTTTTCACCGACAGGCTTCGTCGTCCAACACTTCTATGACCCTGCATGGTGTAAAAGTTTGATGTTGTACTGCCCTTTACCGTCGAGCTACGGTAGGACATAATAATTTGTCATTCTCGACACACGAGTTCTGCAAAATTTGTCAAAGTTGATCTTTCTTGCATGTTGTAGATCGTGAACTAGTACACCAGGTAAGTTCCCAGGAAAGAGAGGTGGGTCACCAACGGACATGCTTAAATACCAAGTCTTTCCTCGCCAGAACTTTCCTAGACATGTACTTTTTCACTACTATGCTCTATGACCAGCAACAAGAATAACTTCTCTACTGTGAGAGATCATGATCATGATAACAATATCACAACAAATTTAAATGATAATTAATCGTTCACGTCATCTTCAGAGTAACATGATAACAGATTCTTAAATATCCGTTATTTCCATGATAATATGATAGCCTATTCAAACAATAATAATTATATCTTTCATCTTCAGAATAACATGATAGCAGGTAAAATATCTTTTCCATCTTCTATCTATAGAATAATATCACCACAAATAAAATATTTCTTTATCTTTTATGCAACAGATATAATATCACAACAAATAAAATTTAATAACTCAACAAATATTATAACAGATAAAATTTAATATAGCAACAAATATATTACAACAAATAAAATTTCTCTTTATCTTTTATCCCCAGAATAATATCACAATATTTTCATAATAATATCAGAACAGACAAAATATCTCTACAAATAAAATGTTTCTTTATCTTTTATCTCTAAAATAATATCTCAACAGATAAAATGTTTCTTTATCTTTTATCTCCAAAATAATATCACAACAAACAAAATATCTCTACAAATAAAATATTTCTTTATCTTTTATCTCCAAAATAATATATTTCTTTATCTTTTATCTCTAAAATAATATCTCAACAGATAAAATATTTCTTTATCTTTTATTTGCAAAATAATATCACAACAAACAAAATATCTCTACAAATTAAATATTTCTTTATCTTTTATCTCCAAAATAATATCACAACAAACAAAATATCTCTACAAATAAAATATTTCTTTATCTTTTATCTCCAAAATAATATCACAACAAACAAAATATCTCTTCATTTTTTATCTCTAAAATAATATATTTCTTTATCTTTTATCTCTAGATTATCTTTTACCTTTGGAATAATATCACAACAGATAAAATATTCCATTATCTTTTATCTTCATAATAATACCATAACAAATATAATATCACAACAAATAAAATATTCCATTATCTTTTATCTTCATAATAATACCATAACAAATATAATATCATAACAAACAAAATATTCCATTATCTTTTATCCTCATAATAATATCATAACAAATATAATATCACAACAAATAAAATATTTCTTTATCTTTTATCTATAGTAATATCACAACAAATATAATATCACAACAAATAAAATATTTCTTTATCTTTTATCTCTAGATTATCTTTTATCTTTGGAATAATATCGCAACAGATAAAATATCTTTTTTATCTTTGTTACCTTTTCTGGGCTGACCAACATCTGAGTTGAGCTCACGACTCACCTCTTGTGCCCAATCACCGATGACCTTCCCCGAACCCTTGGGTCGAGCTGACGGGCTCTCCTGCATGGCGCTCATGCCCCTGTCTTACTTGGCACTAGGTAACCATTTACTCACGGGGCGGCTATACTCGAGTGGTTGCACTGACACCGAGCTAGGTTGACTTTACCTGTGTTGTGCTTAAACAAATCAACGAACAGATCAATTCCACAGAGCGCCTATGCTCGTACTTATACCGAGCTAGGTCAACTTATCATGTGCCAATTCAGATAAATCAACAAAGTTAAATGCATCATCTTCCAAGAACAGATTTATCACACATTGTTCAAAGAGAAAGAATTAAGCATGAATATCTTAGCTGAAATACAACTTAAGGTTTGCCACATTCCACGCTCAAGGAATGGCCTTAACTGGTCAGCCTTGGCTTCTTCATTCACTGATTGGAGGGCTTCTCCACGATTTGTTGTATGGTCATCTCTTCGCTCCTAGTGCGTGCGGGTCTCATGTTCGTGGTTTCTGGAAGCCCCCCTCGACTATCTGCGATTTGAGGGTTGGAACTAGGTTGGAAACTGTAACTGGAACTGAAAAACTTGTGTGGTGGGACTGATGTTTTATATCGAGCCCCACGGTGGGCGCCAAATGTTCCGGCCGGTTGACCTGGGTCGTCTTTATGCGTGGCTTGTTCTAATGAGCTAGGGCACCTTCGTTCTGCTCCGTCTATGAGTACCTGAAAAAGAAGAACAAAGGGACGCCCTCGCGGCCGTTTGCACTCCGACGATCAAGTCAGCTAGCGAGAAACACCAAAGTGACTAAAGACTGTATGATTATCTCAATGACTGGAACTGTGTTGCCCTAATTGCCTTGTGCTCATAGCTGGGTGTGCCGTCAAGAACAACTAGGGTTTAGTGCTCTGTATAACTATGAAAGCGTCTATCTGAGAACTAGGTGAAAACCCGTGTAACTGTGAAAGCGTACCTTACTAGGGCTCTTCGCGCCCTTTATATAGGTGAAAACTAGGGTTTACCTCTGCGTTGCTTGCTATTATCTAGGGTTCCTTGGAGAAGGTCCTTGCGCCGCTATCTTTAGGATATCTTTAATGAGCACGTGGGCATTGCCACGTGCCCCTTTGACTCGATCATTTATTCTGTGCGGAGGGTCCCACAGTGCCGCCACCCAACTTTAGGGCGATGTCTTACTTTGGGGCGATGTCTACACTCGGTGACGTCTTACTTCTGCGCGATGCTTCTCTTGGGCGATGGGCGATGGTCCATCTTGGCGGTGACATATCTCGGCGATAACCAATTATTTATACTGCAGAACGCCGCTTCTACATACGGCGACTACGTTGACTTCTTGACCACCTACCTTTCTCTTGTCCACGTCATCACCCCTGATGACCTGGTCGGTACACGAACCAATCCCCTAATTCGGCCCACCAGCGTAGGCCCATTAAAGTAATATAAATAGCGTAGATTCCAAGAATTAGGTACGTCATTATCTATAGTGCTCTGACAATCTACAGTGCCTTCTGCAGGTACCATCCGAGCATATGTTCCCGAGCGACCGCGAGAGGAGACGAAGAAGGAAGGGAAAGTAGTAAGAAAAAAGGATTGAACGTTGAAGTGACCGACCGACAGGGTGTGTCTAGCAATCGTTCTCCAGGCCCCAATACCCGCAGTGGATTATTCTGCTGGGATTGAAACATATTCGTTAGTGGTGTTACAAATTCGTGCCTTTTCCTTAGCTAGACCTTGAATGTACTGCTTGTATATAATCAGACTATTTTTTTTGATTTCAATGGAATAATAGAAGAGATATTTATTCTCATATCTTTTGTTTTTCTTTTATTCTATTGTTCATCTCCATTCTCTTTTATTCATCTTTGTATTATTTCATATATTTCATAGTAATATATCAGCGGCCAACATCTCATAAGTGCTATAGTTTATTGTGTTGCTATCTTCTTTCAACTTGCCCTTGAGGATGTTGAGTTGGTCACGACTCAATTTTAAAAAAGAGGCAACCACAGTTGTGTTGGTGGTGATTGGTGGTGAGAGCTGGTATTCGTGGTGAGGAAAAGCTGGTTGAGGTGGGTCCCTGGCACGAAGTAGCTTCTTGTCAATAAATGGGGGAACAAAAATGAGGATGCCACGAGCCACATTGGACCACGAATTGATGAAGTGAAGACCTGATTCTTCATCTGCTACATGGTGCTCTATACCAACGCCTAATGAGACTCCACCACATTTGAAATATGTTACCTGAATGCATGCAGTGCAGTGCAGCAAATAGTTAGTTTCACTTTATTCTTAGAAAGAGAAAGGAAAGGAACGCACCTGTAACACCACTAACGGATATGTTTCAATTTCGGCAGAATAATCCACCACGGGAATAAGGATGCGATGGTGAAGGTTGTGAGTGAAGTGGTCCATGGCAACGATGGCATGAGCCTCAACGAAAAGTACACCCTGACTGTCACATTAAATCTCCACGCAGTGGTCATCACCGCGGCATAGGCGGCTGGCCATTGGGTAGAAAAGGACGAGGGTCTTATTTAGGGCTTCCTTTAGAATGTTGGAATGGAAGAAATTGGAAGCCCCGTTTGGGTTGTAGAAATAGACATTGGGACTGTGATAATTCCTCGCCAACAAATCTATGTTTGACATCCACAACCCCTTCTGCTGATTGCACCATTATCGAGTCCTTTCTTGATTTCTGCATGATGTGCAAAGGAAGATAGGAGGTGATAGCCACCACTTGGAATGAGAGAGATGAAGGAAGGAAAAAAGGGGAGATGAAATTTCTTCTGGAAATGGAAAAATAGTTGTCTTATTTCATTACGTTTTTGTTATGTACAATATATATGAAATACAAAATACAATAGGTTGGGCTTCAGCCTAAGGAATAGAATTAGAAAGGCCCAAAACTCAATACCCCCCCTCAAGCTGGAGCGTGGATATTCAGCACGCCTAGCTTGTGAAGGAGTCTATGGAAAACATCATTGTCAAGTTGTTTAGTAAGAAGATCAGCAGGTTGATTTTCAGTACTTATGGGTAACAGATTGAAGAGACCTTGTTGAAGCCTTTCTCTTACCACATGACAATCTATATCAAGGTGTTTTGTCCTTTCATGGAAGCTGTGATTTTGAGCGATATGTCTAGCAGACTGACTATCACAAAACAGATTTGTTGTGCTATGAGTGGTAATGTCCAGATCCTCCAGCAAGAAAGTAACCCACTGAACTTCACAACAAGTTGCAGCTAACGCACGATATTCTGCCTCAGAGGAAGACCTTGATACGGTGTTCTGTTTCTTGGTTTTCCATGATATTAGAGATTCTCCAAGGAATATACAGAAAGCAGTGGTTGATCGGCGCGTCAAGATGCAAGATGCCCAATTAGAGTCACTGAACGGGAATCCTCTTCAAAAAGTTGGAGACAAAGGCGTCAATCAGAGAGACGGACGTGATCCCAAACACCTTATGATCAACCCAGCTAGAGCCCTCATAAGGACGCGGTCGCTCAAAGGTGCTCGACTGGTCAGACGCACTGCCCAGGTCATCACCCCTGACTTCCTCCTCAAAAGGGGCAATGGTTTGAATTGCCCTGACCGACAAAACTTGGGTGGAGGACGAGGCAGATGAGGAGGACGAGGAAGACGAAGACAAAGGGGGCTCGGGAAGAGGAGATTGTGCAGCTAAAGAAGAAGTAGGATGAGAAAGGGAAGACATCACTAACCTTGGAAGGATGACAACAACAGCACAAGAGGATGAAAGGCGTTCAGGATTCGGAGCAAAGTTCAGAAATAAAACGTGAGAGGTCACTGTTGAGAGCTCCTACTTATAGCCTGAGAGAGTCTCGAGAGTCGAAACGTCACAACTCCCTCAACCATTGGATCAAAGAGATCCAACGGTCCACGTCGTATGGCGCACATAAACCCCTCATAAATGCACATCACATCACTCGGTCAGGCACCATCAAACATCACGTCATCCATCGATTTGATATACCGGAGAACTCTCTGTGCAGCTTGATGGTGCTGTTTTGTGGGTGGTTGAACAAATTAACTATGGCATTGAACAAAAAAACTAATGTCAGGTCTTGTGTTCACCAAGTAAAGCAAGCGCCCAATGATCCTTCGATATACAAAGACATCATGCATGTTCAAACAACTTTTCATTTTTCTTGACCATAGGTGTAAAAACTGGTTTCGCACCAGTCATCCCTGCATCAACTAGTATTTCAAGTGCATATTTCCTCTGGCAGACGTTAATTTCTTTGTTATAGCAATCTCCAAACCTAAAAAAAATAAATTAATTGCCCAAGGTCTTTGATGGAAAAAGCTGCATTCAAAGAACTCTTAACAGCTTGTATATCTTTCATGTTATTCCCAACAATTAGTATATCATCGACATATATGAGAAGTGTTGTAAAAGTGTTCTCGTGTTTTCTAATGAACAAAGAGCTATTAGCTTTTGAATGAGTGAAATTAATTGAGTAATGAAAGGTAGTAAGTTTATCATACCATTGCTTGCTTGCTTGCTTCAAACCATATAAGGATTTAGTCAAGCGGCAAACCTAGTTTTCTTTTTCAGTGGTGATCCCAGGAGGAATGTCCATGTAGACTTCCTCTTGTAAATCCCCATGCAGAAAAGCGTTATCAACGACTAGCTGTTCAAGGTGCCAGTCCATAATGGAAGCAACTGCAAGGATGCATCGCAGAGTGGTGAGTCTCGCGACTGGTGAATAAGTCTCCATGTAGTCTATTCCTTCTCGTTGTGTATATCCCTTCGCCACAAGACGTGCCTTGTACCTCTCAATCTTCCCATCAACTCTTCTTTTTATTTTGTATACCCATTTACATCCAATGGGAGTTTTGTTTGGAGAAAGATCTGTGATTTCCCAGGTTCTGTTGAATTCGAGCGCTTTTATTTCAGATTCCATAGCCTTCAACCACTCAGGGTGTCCGTTTGCTTCTTCAAAATTTCGGGGCTCGATTTGTGATGAAAGGGACAAAGTGTATTTTAGTTGTTTATCAGATAGTTTATTGTATGAAATGACAAAATCAAAAGGATAATGTACCTTTGAGTTCAGATTCTTATTGCACGGTGCAACCATCATTTGATGATGATAATCTTCCATATAAGTATGTGGTCTCCTAATCCGTGTGGAACGCCTCAGATCATCATGAATAACATTGTTCTCGTTTTGTCTCTGTTCTTCACGTTCGAAATGGCTCTCTTCGGGTTGTTCAAGACCATCATTCAGATACATCATAAAATCGTCTTCTTCTCGAGTAATGGGCTGACTGGGTTGACTATTCCTATTTTTCATATCACAAAACCTAGTTTCATAGAAAACAACATTTCTAGATACATAAATCTCTCTAGAGTGTATGTCCATGACAATATAACCTTTCACTCCTTGTTTGTAACCGAGGAAAATGCACTTATGTGCTCTAGGATCAAATTTGTGCCTATTTTGTTCCAAAGTGGAGGCAAAACACAAGCAACCAAGAACTTTAATATCAGCTAAAACAGGCATGCATTTGTACAAGAGTTCGTAGGGACTTCTATTTTGAATTACAAGTGATGAGAAACGGTTTATCAAATAAACGGAGTGCAAAATAGAAAAATACCAGTATGCATTAGGTAGATTTGATTGAAACATTATGCACCGAGTAACGTTAAGAATGTGTTGGTGTTTTCTTTCCACAATAGAATTTTGTTGTGGAGTTTCATTGCAAGAACTTTGATGTATGATACCATTTTTATCATAAAAATCATTCCAGCATAATTCTTTGCCATTATCCGTTCTAATGATTTTAATACTCTTATCAAATTGGTTCTTAATGTGAATAACAAAATGTTGTAAAAGATTTCTAGTTTCACTCTTATTTTTCATAAGATAAACCCAAGTATGTCTACTAAAATCATCCATAATGGTTAAGAAGTACATGTGACCTTGAATAGAAGGAACACCAAGAGGACCCCATATGTCAATGTCAATAAGATCAAAAACAGATTTACTAAAACTTTTACTAAGCTGAAAAGGTATTTGTGTTGCTTTGCAAGATGACAAGGAGAACAAATATTTTCGTGATTGAAATGTATATCATTGTGTATTTTGGCTAAGTGTTCTAAGACCTTATTCGAAGCATGGCCCATCCTACAATGCCAAATATCAAGTTTTTCAATAGTTTTAAAAACAGCTTCATTATGTACAGAGTTAACAAGACTATCCTTCCTATCTGCATACATGTGATAAAGCCCATCCTTGATTTCAGCTTGACCAATCGTCTTCAAGGTAAGCTTTTCCTGTATCTGACAAACATCATGTGTGAAAACAAATTGACACTTCAAGGATTTTGTTAGTCTTTGCACAATTATAATATTTAGCATGAGTTCAGGTATGTACAAAACGTCATGCAGAATAATATCTTTGGTTAGGAAAACACTTCCAGCAAAAAAAGCAGTGACCCTTTGATTGTTGGGAAGCTTAACCATTACTGGTTTTATTTTGTAGTAATTTGTGTAAACAGAGATAGAGCAGGCCACATGGTGTGTGGCTCCAGTATCAAGAATCCAGCAATTCATACCTTTTCTACCTGTGTTGTTGTCAACTACTGGGAAGTCTCCTATGGTGTTGTTAACAACCTTTTTTGTTCCTTTTGAATTCTGTATCATGTCCAAAAGATGTTGGAGTTGCTCTGGATTGATAGCTTTAAAAATTTTCTCATTGACAGCGTCATTGAATATGTGTTTTCCTCTCTCGTTCTCATGATCTCTATCTTCTTCAGTAGTGTCTGCATTGTAGTTGACTCTATGCTTCATCCATGGTGGGTATTCGTGCTTCGAGTAGCACTCGTCTGCGGTGTGATTCATTTTGTGACAAAAGGAACATTGTTTTCCATATCCTTTTTGATGAGAATCAACTAAAGGTGGCTTTTTATAATGAAGAACAAGATCATTCGCCTTCACATTTAAAGTTTTTCTTGTTAATCTTTGCAAAAGATAAAGCCCAAGCCCAAGCCCAAGAAGGCCAAAGCCCACAAAAGCCCAAAGTCCATCCCATGAAGGGCAAGGCCAAGTATTAAATAAATATTGTTTAGAAAGGTGCTTAGAGGGAAACATTAGAAACCTCTATTGTTAAAGCATCTTTTAGTCTTTAGTTAGGAGTCTTAGGGGGGGTGTGTTAGTAGATAGGTGTAGGAGTAGAAAAGGAGGTGCCAAAGTGAAGGAAGAGGTCACACCTTCCTCATGCTTTGTTTTAGGCGCAAATTCTAGAAGCTTTTTGGGAGGGAGTTTTTGAATTTGTGTAGCTTATATTTCAGCACCTTAGGCTATAAATAGAGGTGCTCTCTTTGTATTTTTCAGAATTGAATGAGAGTAAAGAAACTATACTCAATTTTTGAGTGAGCATTGGACAGCTTTTGAGCCTTCTTCTCTAGTCTTATCTTGAAGGATCCATAGTGTCCTCAAGTGGCGGCAGCACACTCATCTAGGAGAAACCATCCTTCTAGTGGCGTGATCACTCACCTTCTCTTCCATCTCCATAAGCTTTTCTCTTCTCCTTTCTTCCTACTCTTTCAATTGTTCATGTTTAGCTTGTGTTCTTGAGTTTTGGTTTGGTTATTTTTCATTTTCCAGCAGCTGTTCTTATTCTTTTCTGTTTTGGTTCGGTGCATTTTAATTTCCAGCACTTCTAATTCAGTTTGCTTATCTTTTGTTCCATTTTGTTCGGTTCAATTTGACTATAATTGGAACTTCCATATGAGTTTGGAATTGGTGCTAGTTTTTGGAGAGTTCTTGACTTAGAACAATGATCCAATTCTAAGAAAAAGTGCCTAACTATTGTCCAACTCAAGTTGATTCCTAAGAAGGTCAAGAACCTTTCTCTATGTGCCTATTGGAATCACATCACTTTTCCTCTTCCTTTTCCGTAGTTGCGCCTGCCTTGTCCATAGTTACTGGTTTTACTGATTTTTTGATGTTGTTGATCGATACTGTTTGCTAGAATCTTTGTATCCATTCCTATACTTTCACTCAAGTGCCTTTCTTGTTGCAGAACAAAAGAGAAAACTTTGTTAATACCCTGGCAGAGGTTCTGTTAGCAAGATTTGTGTTTTGACAGCATTGTAAGCTTCTCCCAAACCCTTCAAGAAACTCATAATGCACTCTGAATCCATGTATCCTGCCATGATTTTCATCATATTGTAGCTACATTTCGTTTTACAAGAGCAGCTCGGTAATGGCCTTAAAGAATCTGATTCTTCCCACAAGATTTGGGAGTCAGTATAATACTCTATTATGCTTCTTTCTCCCTGCTTAATAGAATTTATTTCTTGCAAAAGATCAGATAAACGCAAATGGTTGCTTTTTGAGAACCTTTCTTTGAGATCTTCCCACAGTTCCTTCGCATTATCAATGTAAATGATGCTTTGTTCAATTTGTGTTGAGATGTTGCGTGTGATCCATGAGATAACCATAACGTTGCATCTCTCCCATGCTTCGTCTTGGCTCTCACCGCGTGATGGCTCAGGAATATCCCCGTTGACAAACTTGAATTTATTTTTTGAAAGTAGAGCGCGTTTCATCGCCCTACTCCATGAGTGGTAATTTGAACCATCTAACAGCGAAGTTACAAAGACAATACCTGGATTTTCCCCAAAGTGTAGATAATACGTGTACCGTCCTGGTAGTCGGAAGTGATGACATGGCACCCAGCTACAGTGTAGGCGTGTTGACAAGGCTCCAGGTTGACAGAAAGGGAGGAAGTCGGGGGCTCGTGAAGTCGCCAGTTGTTAAGTTGGCGTGTTCCGATCTTCAGCATACCAGGCGATCGCCCAGTAGAAGGTGAAGTCGCCAGATGTAAACTCAGGCGACCAAGCGATTTGAGATCGCCAGAGCAAGCACATCGCCGGAGATGAAGGTGAAGCAGATTATGAAGGCGGCCGGCGAGACCACAGGGAAGGTGTACGAAGGCACCCTAACTCGCCAGTTCCAGTAGAGATCGCACTCCCAAGTTAGCTATGCACTGGGCAGTACCATGCATAAATAACTTAGCCAAAAAGAGAGTCAGAAGCAGCGCCCAAGTCAAGGAGGCTCCAGATGATGGCACGTGTACGACTGGATGCGAGCCACGTGTCGAAGTCTGTAACTGCCAGGAGAGAGAAAGTAACCAGGTATATAAGAGTTCTCAACGAACTTTTTGAGGTACGCACGTTCAGATTACACTCTTTACGCTTGCGAGTTCTAGAGCTTACTGTGAGAGAGAACATTGCACGGTTCCTTGAGATTTCTTGAGTGTTCTTGCTCTTAGTATTTGGTGGTTCGGTCACTGACTTGGGCGTTGGAGTGCGATCGGGCGGCGCCGCTCTGTTCTTTTGCAGGTTCTTGAGGTAGATCTCGAGGAAGGACGGAGGTTTGAAGCGGTGCACACGTCGATCCTTTGACGAGGCAGTTTCCAGCGTTCTGGTCAACAGGCAGGATCATCAGGCGCCCACCGTGGGGCCGTGTAAAACTTGCTCCCATCCACAGCGTGAGTTCTTGGAGGTTTTCGAAGTTTTCTGTGTGGTTGTGTGCTGGTGCAACCATCGTTCGCTGTTTGCTTGAGATTTGTCCAGTGAATTCGCGTTTCATACCGCTCGTTTGGGTTTTTGATCGGTGAAGTGAGGTTTTCCTGCTGTTTACGTGTGATTTGTTCAGTGGAGCTGAGTTCTTTCGCTCGTTTGGTTATCCGCGCGAACAGCGGTGGTTTCTGGTGGAGTTGCAGGTTTCTTTGGAGGTTCGCGGTGCTCTTGAGTTTCTTGAAGAGTTTTGCGCAGTTTTTTCCGATTGATCGCTGAATCGATCGTAGCTGAAGTAAGTGTTGTTCGCTGCATTCCGTGATTCGCCAAGTTTCATGAGAAAAATGAGAAGCAATCGTTCAAGTCCGGTTGCGCCCGTCGCTGCTGAAGGCGCTGCCGCCATGACCATGGCGCAGATGGCAGAGATGATGCGTTCGTTGCAGGCCACTGTGGAAGCCTCGCGTATGGAACAGGCGAGAATGCATGAGGACCTAGTCGCCTCTCGCGCCAGGAATGAGGAGCTTAGCAAGGTAACTGAGGAGCTGCGTCAAGCTCTTCAGGAGCAACAAGGGCGTTCTACTGCTGAAGAGGTTGCGCCGTCGTCGCCACCTCGTGTTTTTCCTATGCCTTTTGTTCAGGCGATTACAGACACGCCTATTCCTACAAGCGTGGTTCCGGTTAAGGTTGTTTTCACCGGCGTGGAGGATCCTGAGGCTCATCTCACCACGTTCCATACGCAGATGATGCTGTCAGGGGGATCAGACGCCGTGTATTGCAAGATGTTCGTGAGCACGCTCCAGGGAACGGCGCTGGAATGGTTTGTGAGCCTGCCTAACGGTCACATAACCAGTTTCCAACAGTTCTCGAAGATTTTCGTCGAGCAGTACATTGTGAATAAGGCACCGCCCAGGGTGTCTTATGATTTGTTTGATATAAGGCAATATCAGGGAGAGTCCCTCAGAGACTACCTGAATCGCTTTGGGGCGCAGATGGTCAGATCGCCGGCCAAAGATGAAGAAATGCTGGTCTATGCATTCAAGAAGGGCGTGTTGCCGGGACCATTCTGCGAGGCGTTGATCAGGGCGCACCCCGCCACGTTTGCTGAGGTTAGGCGACTTGCGGTGGCCCACATCGCCGACGAGAGCGAGGTCGCCGAGAAGAGAGGAAGCGTGGCTCCCGCTAGGCCACGCGCCCAGACCAGGATCCAGCCACAGAGGGTGCTGGAGACAGCGGCGGCCAGGAGGGATCAGAGGACTCGCCATCCTTATGATCCAAGGAAGAACAAGGGTAGGGGCCAAGGACGCCAGCAACCAGCACGCCGGGAATACAATCGCCCGCCTAAGCACAAGTTTGTCATGGGATTGGCGGATCTGATCGCCATTCCCAACATATCCGATAGGTTGAAGGCGCCAGAAAAGGTGGGCGACAAAGTGCTGGGACCAAAGCCAGACGCCTGGTGTGAGTTTCACCAGGGCTTTGGCCATACAGTGGACTCGTGCTTAGCATTAGGATACCAGCTCGACGATCTGGTTAAGAGCGGGTTCCTAAACGACTATTTGTTGGATAGGAGGACGGGGGGCGCGTCGAGCTCCCAACCAGCAGGTGCTGAGGCTCAGCAGCACGAGATGCCTACGCACGGAGAAATCCACACCATCGCCGGGGGTTTCTCAGGAGGTGGATGCACCGCATCACAGAGGAAGAAGTACGCAAGGTCTGTGATGACGGTGGATATGTTTGAAGACCACTCGCCAGAAGTGGATATTACATTCACCAAGCAAGATCTCCGGGATGTTGTGCCTCATGACAACGATCCCATAGTAATTTCGTTGATAACAGCAGGAAGAAAGGTCCAAAGGGTGCTGGTGGACCAAGGAAGCTCGGCATACGTGATGTTCTGGCCGACTTTCACGCAGTTGGAACTGCCCCTTGACCAGCTGAGGCCCTATGGAGGGTGTTTGTATGGTTTCGAAGGTGACCAGGTGGAGGTCAGGGGGTACATAGAATTGAGGACAACGTTTACAGACGTGGCGGGTTCAAGAACGGAGAAAATTAAATATCTGGTTGTAAACGCTCCTTCAGCGTACAACATCCTGTTGGGAAGACCCACGCTCAACAGGATAGGTGCCATACCATCGACCCGGCACATGAAGGTGAAGTTGCCGTCCATGGAGGGGGTGGTCATCACCATCAAATCCGATCAGAAGGAAGCAAAGAAGTGCTATGAGAATAGCCTGAAAAACAAGAGATCGGTGAGTTACGTAACAACCACCCCGCCTCCAGGTGTGAAACCCAGATCGACAGTAGCAGAAGAGATCGCCGGAAGGGACGTGGAGATGGTGGACGCTGAGTTGGGGGAGGGGAACGCGGGTCTGGAGGAGGAAGAGGCAAGGAATCGCCCTGAGGAAGCGAGAGAGCTGGGAATCGCCAGGGCGGTGATTGCCAGGGAAACCAGATCAAAACCTGTCGAGCAGTGGCTCGAGAGAGAAATCGGGGGAAAGATCTTCAAGCTGGGAAGATCCCTGGAGGTTGAGCTCCAGGACCAGATCGCCAAGGTGATTGAGCGGCATCTGGACGCGTTCGCATGGTTCGCTTCGGACATGCCCGGGATCGACCCCGACTTCTTGTGCCATCATCTGGCGATGGACAACTTGGTGAGACCAGTGCGACAAAGAAGAAGAAAGTTCAACGAAGAGAGGAGGCGGGCGATCAGGGACGAAACACAGAAACTCCTCGCTGCAGGCCACATCAGGGAAGTTCAGTACCCTGAATGGTTGGCAAATGTCGTGCTGGTGAAGAAGAGTAACGGGAAATGGCGCATGTGCGTCGATTTCACTGACCTGAACAAAGCTTGCCCAAAGGATTCGTATCCTTTACCGAGCATAGACGCCCTGGTAGATAGCGCTGCAGGGTGTAAGTTGCTAAGCTTCCTGGATGCCTTCTCGGGGTATAATCAGATCAAGATGCATCCCATGGATGAAGAGAAGACAGCCTTCATGACGGAGAGATCGTGCTATTGCTATAAGGTGATGCCGTTTGGGCTGAAGAACGCGGGGGCCACGTACCAGAGGCTGACGAATCGAGTACTTGCACCGATGCTGGGAAGGAACGTGCAAGCGTACGTCGATGACATGGTCGTGACCTTGCCGGAAAAGAGCAAGCACGTTGCAGACTTGGAGGAATTGTTCACGACGATCGCCAAGTTCAGATTAAAGCTTAATCCAGAGAAATGCATTTTCGGCGTGGAGGCTGGAAAGTTTTTGGGTTTCCTCCTGACTGAAAGAGGCATAGAGGCCAACCCTGATAAGTGTGCCGCCATCCTGGCGATGAGGAGCCCAGCTACGGTGAATGAGGTTCAACAGCTAACAGGTCGGATGGCAGCCCTGTCTCGCTTTGTGTCAGCTAGCGGAGAAAAGGGCCATCCCTATTTTCAGTGCCTGAGGCGCAATAATAAGTTTGTTTGGACGAAGGAGTACGAGGAAGCCTTCGTCAAGCTGAAGGAGTATCTGGCGAGCCCGCCGGTTTTGTGCAAACCGCTGGTGGGAACCCCTCTCAGGTTGTATTTTGCTGTAACTGAGAGGGCGGTGAGTGCGGTGCTCGCCCAGGATCAAGATCAGGCTCAGAAGCCTATTTCTTTTGTGAGTAAGGTGTTGCAGGGCCCCGAGACGAGATATCAGGCCCTGGAAAAGGCTGCGCTGGCTGTGGTATTTTCGGCAAGGAGGTTGCGCCACTATTTCCATAGCTTCACCATCCTGGTGATGACTGACCTGCCCATCCAGAAGGTCTTGAAGAAGCCTGACGTTGCAGGAAGGATGGTGAAGTGGGCAGTAGAATTGTCAGAGTTTGATATTAAGTATGAGCCTCGAGGCCCGATCAAGGGGCAAATCTTCGCGGATTTCGTGGTCGAGCTCTCATCTGAGGCGACGCGAGTTGAAGGGGACGACTTCCGTTGGGTACTCTCGGTGGATGGATCCTCAAACCAGCAGGGTAGCGGTGCTGGAGTCATTTTGGAAGGACCCAACGGCGTGCTGATTGAACAATCTTTGAGATTTGCTTTCAAAGCCAGCAACAATCAAGCAGAATATGAGGCGCTGATCGCCGGGATTTTGCTGGCCAAGGAGATGGGAGCCAGGGTGTTAATGGCTAAGAGTGACTCGCTGTTAGTCACAGGGCAAGTAACAGGTGAGTTCCAGGCTAAAGATCCACAAATGGCGGCTTACTTGGAGTATGTGCAGGAATTGAAGAGTTCCTTTGCCTCCTTTGAAGTAGTGCATGTGCCCGGAGAGCAGAATGCCCGAGCTGACTTGCTAGCTAAGCTCGCCAGCTCAGGCAAGGGGGGTAGGCAGAGGACGGTGATTCAAGAAACTCTGAAGACGCCGAGAGCATTTGTGGCAGATCATCTGGTTCTTCAGGTAAGCAAGTCGACGGAGAAAGCAGCGAGAAGTCATAAGTCCTTGACGCAGGAAACGTTGAGATCGCCGAGAATTAGAGCATGTCGAGGAGAGAAGGTGAACATGACACAGGTCTACGCGATCCATGAGCCAGACACCTGGATAACACAGTACAAGCGATGCCTGGCAGATGGCCTCCTCCCACTGGATCCGATAGAGGCTAGGAAGGTAAAGAAGAATTCTAGCAAGTACACATTGATTGATGGCAATCTGTACAGGTTTGGGTTCACTCACCCACTTCTGGAATGCGTACATGGCGAGAAGTGCACGAGAATCATGGCAGAGCTCCACGAAGGTATATGCGGAAGCCACGTAGGGGGTCGAGCTCTGGCCGCAAGGACTCTCCGTGCAGGGTATTATTGGCCATCGATGAGAGAAGACTGCAAGAAGTATGCCCAATGTTGCAAACAATGCCAACAGCACGCCGATTGGCACAAGGCGCCTCCCGAAGAGTTGAAGTCGATCTACAGCCCTTGGCCGTTTCATACTTGGGGAATCGACATCCTGGGACCTTTCCCGCTGGCGATCAGGCAGATGAAGTACTTGGTGGTGGCGATTGAGTATTTCACCAAGTGGATCGAAGCAGAGCCAGTGGCCCAGATCACCGCACACAAGATTGAAGGTTTCGTGTGGAAGAATATTGTGTGCTGGTTTGGAGTGCCCAAGCGCCTGGTGTCAGACAATGGGACTCAGTTTGCAAGCCACTTGTTGAAGAAGCTGTGCGAAGGGGTGGGAATTCAACAAGTGTTTGCATCCGTCGAGCACCCTCAGACGAATGGCCAGGTGGAGTCAGCTAATCGGGTGTTGCTGAGAGGTTTGAAGAGAAGATTAGAGAAAGCCAAAGGAAGCTGGGCTGAGGAGGTACCCCGTATAGTCTGGGCGTACCACACCACTGAGCAGTCAGGAACCCATGAGACCCCGTTCAGCTTGGTCTATGGGTGTGATGTGATGATTCCAGTAGAAATCCAGGAGAGCTCGCCGAGATTCCAGAACTTTGTAAAGGAAGACTCGAATGAAGAGAGAAGGTTGAACCTGGATCTACTGGATGAAGTCAGGGAAGAGGCGAGGTTGAAGGCCGAAGCAGTGAAGAGAAGGGTTGAACGAAGATACAACTCGAAGGTGATGCCAAGACAGTTTAGAGAAGGCGACCTGGTGATGAGGAAAGCCCACCAGTACGAGATGGAGAATAAACTGTCGCCCAAGTGGATAGGGCCGTTCAGAATAACCGAGGCGCTCGGGAACGGCGCCTACCGCTTAGAGACATTGGAGGGAGGGGCGATTCCTCGCACTTGGAACGCCACGCACCTGAAGTTGTATTACAGTTAAGAAGCCTTGTAAGTAAAGACAAACGCGAAGTTATATTACAATGTCTCTGTTAAAACAGTTTGAAGGGGGCACTCTTTTTTCCCTAAGGAGGGTTTTTAATGAGGCCACCCAATAAAGAGAAGTTTTCAAAGTACAAGTTGTTTTAGATTGCGTGCCTGTTGTTTTCAGAAAGTTTTGAGGAAAGACCTTGTCACTTGTATGTGGCTTAAGGCAAGTTAAAGATATGTTGCATGCTTTCTAAAAGGTTTTAAGTCCTCATCGTCTTTCGGCGATCGGAGGCACCAGTTAAAAGTTTTAAGTCCTCATCGTCTTTCGGCGATTGGAGGCACAAGTTAAAGTTAAAGTCCTCATCGTCTTGCGGCGATCGGAGGCACCAGCTAAAAGACCTCAACGCCCTCGCGCGTTCTGAGGCGAGTTAAAGACCTCCTCGCCGTCGAGCGAGTGCAGGCGAGGAAGAGCGAAAAGTCCTCAGTGTTTCTGGGGGCGAGGAGATGTAACCCCTGGGGCAATGTAGAGGTACCAGCGAAAAGTCCTCAGTGTTTCTGGGGGCGAGGAGATGTAACCCCTGGGACAATGTAGAGGCACCAGCGAAAAGTCCTCAGTGTTTCTGGGGGCGAGGAGATGTAACCCCTGGGGCAATGTAGAGGCACCAGCGAAAAGTCCTCAGTGTTTCTGGGGGCGAGGAGATGTAACCGCTGGGGCAATGTAGAGGCACCAGTGAAAAGTCCTCAGTGTTTCTGGGGGCGAGAAGATGTAACCCCCGGGGCAATGTAGAGGCAAGTAAAAGACCTTCTCGCCTATGAGCGAGTTTAGGCAAGTAAAAGACCTTCTCGCCTATGAGCGAGTTCAGGCAAGATAAAATCCTTCTCGTCTCGAATGAGTTCAGGTATGGTGTTAAGGGTAGACGAAGTTTGGAAGGTGGCTAAGGTAGGTTCAAAGAGAACGCCTAGCCACCCAGTCTTTTATTCTGAAGTTCAGGAAGGTAGAGAAGGATCCGAAAGGCGCCTCTACCCCCAGATAAAAGAACAATGGCCAAGGCATGAAGCCAGAAAGAAGCTGATATCGCCAAGAGTCTTCGGCGACCAGGAAAAGTTCAAGCAGCGGCGAGAAAGTTAAAGACCCGTGCTGATGGAGCAGATCGGGTGAAGAAATGTTTTAAGCCAGTAGTTGAGTTGAAGTTCGTTGCTCGAAGAGTGATTTACGTTAAGGTTAATTGCCTTAAGATTACGAGCTGTGAAAGTGATTATTATTGTTTAAAGTTGAAATAGTTCGAAACAGTTAAGTGCAAGATCGGGCCTACAAAATTGCTAAGTTATTTTTTCTGAAGTAAAATTGTGCAAGGAAAGTTGAAGCAGGCAAAGAAATTACAGGAAGAAATACAAGGGCAATTTCATTAAAAGTAAATATCAGTTCAAAGCACATGCAAAGAAAAAGAAGAAAGTTCATTACAACTGCATACAAAGAAAAAAAGCATAAAGGTGATGGATGAGGGGAAATTGATTAGTCTTCGACGGGAACCACCTTCCCATCCACCACCTCGTTGTTTAAAGACACCATGCTGAGATCCAGATTGGGGAACAAGCATGCAAACTGTTCCCGTGCAGCAGCGAATCCAGCAGCCAGAATTTGGGCAGAACTCATGTTAAGATCTTCAATCTGCTTCTGGAGTCCTTTAGTTTGTTCTTTCAGCCCCTTATTCTGCTGCTTCAGCTCTTCGACTTGCTTCTTGAGTTTCTCGTTGATCTCTTGAGCCTGGAGAAGGTCTTCAGCAACCTTCTTGGATTCCGCTTGCACTTGGCCCAGTTCAGCAGTGATCTTCCCTTTCTCTTTGTTGGCCTCGGCAAGCTCAGCAATGACGTCGTCTCTCGCCTTCTCCACCTTACCAAGGAAGATCTCCCGATCAGCAGACCTCTGCTCCAGTTTTTTTACCTTGGCGGCGTCAGTTTTTATCGAAGCTTCCAGGTCAGCCACCTTAACGCGATAAGGCACAATCTTGCTCTCCAGTTCGATCTTTTCTTGAGCCAGTTGCTGTACCTTATGGCGGAGTTCAGTGGCCTCCTTGCGCGCCAATCGGAGCTCGGTGCTCATCGCATCTTCTACTCGGGAGTGTTCAATCTCCGCGAGCGTCAGATTGAAGGACAACTTCTCCACCTCAACCTTCATGGTGCTGTTCTCAGTTTTAAGGTTGAAGAGGTCGTCCTGCAGCTTCCTGGTGGAGCTCTGCACAGCTCTAGTTATGATGGCGGGGATGTCTTCTGCTATCGTCTTCAGCTTAGCAGACAAAGGCTCCCACATTCTCGTAACCTCAAGAGGGAGGTTTGCTGCTTGGAGAGGCGCTGGTTGGGCCTGTTGTTGGTTTTCGTCGCCACCTTCTTTAGTTGGTTCTTCAGTAGGTGCTTCTGCTCGTGGTGGCGACGTCGGGGACTCGGTGATCAGAATCAGAGAGGTGTGGGCAACCTCGTCCCCGATTGGAGCAACATCTGCGGCTGAGGCGTTAGAAGGAGGTCCCCCTCCAGCTGATACATATGGCGTGGAGGCGCTTGGGGGGTCCTCCAAGAAATTGTCTTCGGCGGCCTCAACCGCGGGTGGTGCAGTTGCCAATGGAATGGCTTGGACTGGGGAAGCAGGAGCTGGTGGAGATGGCATTGTTGGAGGTGGAGCAGGCATGGATGGCGGCGTTGAGGTGGGAAGAGGGGGTGGTGCAGGTGGTGAAGAAGGTGCCACCCTCTTCCTCTTCGTGACAAGGCCATCTTCAGTGGCCTCGTCGTCTTCCTCCTCCTCCTCGTGGACTACCTGGGGAGTTTTCCTCTTGGGCCTTTTGAGGACAAGTTTCTTTCGTTGAGTGGCGGGTTGGACATCGGAAGGAGCTGGGTCCTTGGGTGGCGATCGGCCCTGTGTGGCGGCGATCTCCACCACCGAATTCGGTACTGTTTGAGAACCCGTTGCCAACCCGTGGAGTCGGGCGAGCGTCCTTAACTCAGCAAGCTTGCCCTGGCCCAACATGTTATCTGCATAAAGCAAAAATGCATGGATTAGTTCAGAGAGAAGATAAATGCATGAGGCAGTATACAACAGCAAAACAGACGAAGGGTGCAGAAAAATAAAACCAAAGTCTTGCGCACAACGCACAAGACGCCCAGAAACAGTTAACGGAAGCAAGTATTAAAAGAAGAAGCTTGAATGTTCTAACCTATTCGAATTTCGAGTTGGTCCTCGAAGAATTCGAAGCAGATCAGGGTGGTGGTGAGGAAGGTGATGTTGGCATCCGCCACACTCTTCCAAAAGAAGCAGAGATCCCTGTCCAATGCACCCATGCTATCAGGACTTCTGGGTCTCCTGAAGCAGCTCTTGGACTCTTTGCTCCCCTTGTTTACCCAGTACAAGGGGAAGCCGTCGAGTAGGGAAGTGTCCTTGTCGTTGGGGCGCACTTGGACAAACTTTCCCTTCCAATCTTTATAGGACTGCTGGAAGATGGAGAGGATTGATCTCCCAGCAATCCCATTTAAGCTAACCCACAGGCGGTCTCCTGGGTGCTTGGCTTCAAAGAGAAACAAAAATACATCTACGGATGCGGGCAACCCCAGATGATCGCACATCACTTGGAATGCTCGCACAAACGCCCAACTGTTGGGGTGGAGCTGGGCGACGGCAATGTGGAGCTCGGTGAGGAGCTCCCTCTCGAAACGTGTAAAGGGAAACCTGAGTTTCACCTTCTTGAATAGGGTTGTGTAGACGAAATAGAAGGCCCCGCCGTTGTTTGCCTTGTCGTCGGCGCAGACTGGCAGACCAGGGGGGCAAGGTAGCACTGTCATCCTCTCGTTGTGCTCCTTGTGGAATGATTGGTGAGGTACATCCCCCTTAGTCAATCGCAAAACTGCCCCAGCAGTGTTCACGGAAGATGTTTCCCCCAACAAGGTCGAGTTGGCCCAGGGATATAGTTTCTTGAAGTCTGGTGGGGGGACGGGGGCTCCTCCGGTGATAGGTGGAGTCGCTTGGGCCAGGTTAGGGCGGGAAGACGCAGGCCTCTCAGCCTGGGAAGATGAAGCGCCACGAACTCGTGGTGGGTCGTGTGCTTGTGAAGAGGGGTTTCGTGATGAAGGAGGAGGATTCGGGGTGATCTTTGTGCGAGCCATTGTTGCAGCTGCAAAGGAAGAAGAAAAGGAAAAATGGTCAGGGGTCACAGAGGCTGACTCGATCATGGAAGAAAGGTGAAAAACGAACGAACGTAGGTTCGTTGCGACGATTGACGAAGCCCTAAGTTACGTAGAAGGAGAAATGGAAAAAGCAACCCACAACGTATGCACCAGACAGTTACAGGATGATGCGAATCGGTTAAAATGCAGGAAAAACCAGCAGAAGAAGGAAAGGAAGTACCTTTTTATGATCAGAAAGGCGATGAAGAATGTTGGTGATTCAGAGAGTTGAAGAACGTAGAGAGCTTTTTTGCAGAAGGAAGTCAGAGCGTTTGCGAATACGAAGAAAAGTGATGGAACAGTGGAGTGAAAAATGGGTTTAAGGGTTTTTCGAAATGGGTTTGGGAAGCGCAAACGGTAACTGAAGGTAACCGTTGATGAAGCCACGTGTCGAGCAATGGATGAGGGGTTTGGTGGAGCGTCAGAGAAGCAGAAAGTACAACCGCTTGGAATTCTGCGTCAGTGCCACATAGGTCGGTGTTGACGTGACCTTTTCAGTCTTTTCGCTGGACAAGTCTTCGCTTAAGACTGGGGGCTTGTGTACCGTCCTGGTAGTCGGAAGTGATGACGTGGCACCCAGCTACAGTGTAGGCGTGTTGACAAGGCGCCAGGTTGACAGAAGGGGAGGAAGTCGGGGGCTCGTGAAGTCGCCAGTTGTTAAGTTGGCGTGTTCCGATCTTCAGCATACCAGGCGATTGCCCAGTAGAAGGTGAAGTCGCCAGATGTAAACTCAGGCGACCAAGCGATTTGAGATCGCCAAAGCAAGCACATCGCCGGAGATGAAGGTGAAGCAGATTATGAAGGCGGCCGGCGAGACCACAGGGAAGGTGTACGAAGGCACCCTAACTCGCCAGTTCCAGTAGAGATCGCACTCCCAAGTTAGCTATGCACTGGGCAGTACCATGCATAAATAACTTAGCCAAAAAGAGAGTCAGAAGCAGCGCCCAAGTCAAGGAGGCTCCAGATGATGGCACGTGTACGACTGGATGCGAGCCACGTGTCCAAGTCTGTAACTGCCAGGAGAGAGAAAGTAACCAGGTATATAAGAGTTCTCAACGAACTTTCTGAGGTACGCACGTTCAGATTACACTCTTTACGCTTGCGAGTTCTAGAGCTTACTGTGAGAGAGAACATTGCACGGTTCCTTGAGATTTCTTGAGTGTTCTTGCTCTTAGTATTTGGTGGTTCGGTCACTGACTTGGGCGTTGGAGTGCGATCGGCCGCAGCGGCGCCGCTCTGTTCTTTTGCAGGTTCTTGAGGTGGATCTCGAGGAAGGACGGAGGTTTGAAGCGGTGCACACGTCGATCCTTTGACGAGGCAGTTTCCAGCGTTCTGGTCAACAGGCAGGATCAATACGCACTGGTTGGGTTTTGTTGATCATTTTGCTGTGAAGGTTTTTCTTCAGCCATGAGTTGTAGAAACGGCGAGGATCAAGAAAACAGAGGAAAGGAAGAATAGTAATGGCAGCGGAGCAGAGCGTGTTTAAACCCGCTCTGATACAATCTTGAATTTCTGCATGATGTGCAAAGGAAGATAGGAGGTGATAGCCACCGCTTGGAATGAGAGAGATGAAGGAAGGAAAAAAGGGGAGATGAAATTGCTTTTGGAAAAGGAAAAATAGTTGTCTTATTTCATTACGTTTTTATTATGTACAATATATATGAAATACAAAATACAATAGGTTGGGCTTCAGCCTAAGGAACAAAATTAGAAAGGCCCAAAACTCAATATGCTTCACAATAATCGTCATTAATCTCTGCTTACAACTTGAACTACGTACCACCATGTTGAGGGTGGCTACGTAAACAGATTGGACCTTTGATGCTGGTACATAAGTTGATGCCTTGGTGGTTATTCTGTTATGATTTTTTGCACTCCATGAGATGAAGATTTCGTTCTGTTGCGACACTGAGAGGGTGTGCCTTTGAGCGGAACATTTTCTTGTTGAGTATGCTTTCAGTTGAGATTATATTCTCGTGATAGAAAGTTGTTACAAGAGGTAAACTATAAAAGGGACGTGATATCCCAGGTTAAGGTATGTTGTTTCTAAGACTGAAACTTAATACTTCTTGCTTCTTATAAGCCTGTACTGACTTGATCGTCGGAGTGCAATAGGGCCCCCTCTGTTTCAACGGAGCCGCATTCCAACGCAACAAAGGGAATAGCATATTCCAGCAGAGACAGACGGAGTTAGAGCTTGTCATCAGAGTCAACTGGCGAGCAAGTCAGCCAGCAAGAACACAATGTCTTATATAATGGTTTCTACATAAAAGGTGACAGAAATTTTTAAAAAAAATTAAACTCTAGTAAAATATCTTTTACGTTATTTCATCATATCGTCTTATTGAGATTTGTTTGTAAATCACGAGATATAGAGTTAATTATCATCACTTTTCCTTTATTAAATTCCCTTTATTAGTAAATAAAGAAAAGAATCTCGAAGAACACTTATCATCATGATGAATGTTGTATGAGATGGTGACTCATAAGCATTACATAATTATTGAATTGAAACACTAGAAAGACGTTATGTGATCAATGATAGTGCTAGAACTAATTTCTAGAATGGGAAAAGATGGCAAGCGATGATGGTGGGAAAAGGGTGTGAAGTTAATATCCAACCCCTCAAATGCCATAAAGGGATTCTTGAAACAGCTTCATATGATGAGGTGGTAGAGCTATTCTCAAATACAAGCTGCCATCATTTGTTGAGCTTGGAAGTATGATTGCTAGCCCCTCGTATATAATCCAGCCAAGTCTCATGAAGATCAGTCTGCCCCAACCAAAGTCAGCATCATAGATTGGAAACTTAGCCCAGCTATTGATACCCACATCTGGACACGCATAAGTATGTCGTCCAGGAACAAGAGCATTTAGATCAGGCTGTAGTTGCAGATAGTCAAGAGCTGATCTCAAATATCCGTTGTCCATTCTCATTATTGTGTTGTGGATTTGATTTCAACATACCATGTAGGTTTTGACACGAGATCTCCTGCGAATCCTGTGGGAATGGTGGAGAAGATAACATTGCCAAGGTAACCAGGAGGGAGGGGAGGTTTCAACCTTGACCTTCCATTAATTGGAATATATAGTCTGGTTTCTTGGTCTTCAGGAAGGCCTCTTGCTTTGCACGCACTTCTCCATATATGAGCTGCCAACATTTCATAAGTGCTATAGTTTATTGTGTTGCCATCTTCTTTCGACTTGTCCTTGAGGATGTTGAGTTGGTCACGACTCAATTTTAAAATAGAGGCAACCACAGTTGTGGTGGTGGTGGTGGTGGTGGTGGTGATGATGGGTGGTGAGAGTTGGTATTCGTGGTGAGGAAAGCTGGTTGAGGTGGATCCCTGGCACGAAGTAAGTTCCTATCAATAAATGGGGGAACATAAATGGGGATGCCATGAGCCACATTGGACCATGAGTTGATGAAGTGAACACCTGATTCTCCATCTTCTACATGGTGCTCATAATCAACGCCTATTGAGACCCCTCCACATCTGAAATATGTTACCTGAATGCATGCAGTGCAGCAAATAGTTAGTTTCATTTTATCCTTACAAAGAGAAAGAAAAGGAACGCACCTGTAACACCACTAACGGATATGTTTCAATCCCGGCAGAATAATCCACCGCGGGAATAAGGTTGTTATGGTTAAGGTTGTGAGTGAAGTGGTCCATGGCAACGATGGCATGAGCCTCAATGAAAAGTACACCCTGACCGTCACAATAAATCCCCACGCGGTGGTCGTCTTCGTGGCGGAGGCGGTCGGCCATTGCGTAGAAAAGGACGAGGTTCTTACTTAGGGCTTCTTTCAGAATGTTGGGATAGAAGAAATTGGATGTCTTGTTTGGGTTGTAGAATAGATGGTGGGAATGTGGTAATTCTCCGCCAGCAAATCTAGGTTTGAGTTCCACAACACCTTCCACGGGTTGCAGCATTATCGACTCCTTCACACTAATCGTCATTGTTCGTGTCGGTTGGCTCGATTATCTTCGTGCGCCTACGAAGATCACACACCCAATTGCCTCTGCCTTCGTTCATGCCTTCTTTCGATCAAACACCTGAAAATGCAAAGACAAAGGGCGCCCTAGAGGTCGTTTTAACTCTAACGCTCCAGTCAGTGTAGGGCTAGGAAACACCAATGTAAGCTGTAAAAAGCTCCATGTGTATTTGTGTGTTCTATGTAAAAACTGTTACGAATGAATTGCGTACATTATTAGGTTTTATACTACCCTTTATATACTCTAAGGTTTCCACTGATTCCGCTAACCATAATTAGGTTTACTGATGGTGTGCCTCAGCGCCGCTATCACCCACTCTTAGGGCAATCTAGCGCGTAAGACTCCCTTACTATAGTGCAAGCTCTGAAGGGATGACCACCTGGGTACCAACTTGTGCACCTAATCTCTAGGGCCATCTGTCCTGGGAGTACCCTAGATGTTCACGTGTCATGCATGCAGCTCACCCCTGGAACGTGACCCTCACAGGTCGTCTCTCCTCTAGTGGCTCTTTACTCGTGTTACGCTTAAATGCGTCATCCACACCACACACATGGACCCCTCGTGATCTAGGCTTCTCCCTAACTGATAACTGGTGTGTGGTATGGGATCCACCTCTCGTGGTCCAGCTCTACTGTTTGAGTCACCAAAGTCCGATCTCTCATCGCCTTCACCGCCCTGCCGAGGACACATCAGCACATCCTGGTGATCGGCCTCTGACCACTCTTCGGTAACTTGGCTCACGTGCCTAGCGAGACACAGGCCCACGACGCTCGTGGGACCCAACTTATGCGGTCCCATCATTACCAGTGGTCAATGACACCCGAGGACTGGTCGGTACACAAGCCCCCCAGTCTCGAGCTGTAACTTGTTCAAGTGAAGCCAAACCCAATCGCCCTCATGAAACAACAATGCTTTTCTCCTTTTATTGGCAAGTTCAGCATACTTGCCAACCTTCTTCTCAATTCTCCTTTTGATGTCTTTATGCAAAGTTTTCACAAAAGAAGCCTTTTCATCCCCATCTTTGCACAAGACATCTCCAAGAAGGGGAATAGGAAGAAGATCAAGAGGTGTTAGGGGATTAAACCCATAGACCACCTTAAAAGGAGAATGTGAGGTGGTAGAATTTACTACACGATTATATGCAAAGTCAACATGGGGTAGTAAATTCTCCCACACTCTAGGATTCCCCGAAATAAAACATCTCAATAGTTGTCCCAAAGTTCTATTCACCACCTCGGTTTGACCATCAGTTTGTGGGTGGCAAGTGGTAGAAAATAAAAGCTTAGTCCCAAGCTTGCCCCACAAGGTCTTCCAAAAGTGACTCAAGAATTTAGGATCTCTATCGGACACTATAGACCTAGGAATCCCATGTAAGCGAACCACTTCTTGGAAGAAGAGGTTTGCAATGTGGCATGCATCATCCACTTTGTGGCAAGGAATAAAGTGAGCCATCTTTGAAAAACGATCCACTACCACAAAAATGGAGTCCTTTCCCTTTGATGTCTTGGGTAAGCCTAAGATGAAATCCATAGATATATCTACCCAAGGCATTGAAGGGATAGGAAGAGGAGTATATAGACCATGGGGGTGCATTTTAGACTTAGCTTTGCGGCAAGTTATGCATTTATCACACAAACTATGAACATGTTTATGCATATGAGGCCAAAAGAAATGTTCATACAACACGTCCAAAGTTTTAGCAACCCCAAAATGTCCCATTAAACCCCCTTCATGAGCTTCTCTAACAAGAGATAATCTAATAGAGCATTGAGGAACACAAAGACATTTTCCTTTAAAAAGAAAGCCATCTTGAATAAAAAAGTCTTTGTGTCCTCCCTTAAGACACTCTTGATAGATGAGAGAAAAATCAAGGTCATCATGATAAAGTTCCTTAATGTGATCAAAACCAAGATATTGAGAGGTTAAAAGATTTAGCAAAGTGTATCTTCTAGAAAGAGCATCCGCCACAATATTTACTTTGCCTTGCTTGTGTTTGATCACATAAGGAAATTGCTCAATGAATTCCACCCACTTAGCATGCCTCTTGTTAAGTTTGTTTTGGCTTTTCAAATATTTAAGAGATTCATGATCACTATGTATCACAAACTCTTTGGGAAAAAGATAGTGTTGCCAAGTAAACAAAGCCCTAACAAGTGCATATAATTCCTTATCATAGGTGGAATAATTGAGATGACTTCGCTTCAATTTCTCACTAAAATAGGCTATGGGGTGGCCCTCTTGAAGGAGAACAGCCCCAATACCTATGCTTGAAGCATCACACTCAATCTCAAATGTCTTAGTGAAATTAGGAAGGGCCAAGATGGGAGCATTAGTCAATTTTTCTTTCAAAGTGTCAAAAGCATTTTGTTGTGCTTCTCCCCAATGAAAGACCACATCCTTTTTCACTATGTCATTGAGTGGTGCGGCAATGGTACCAAAGTTTGGGACAAATCTTCTATAGAAAGAAGCAAGTCCATGAAAACTTCGGACCTCATTCAAAGATTTCAGTGTAGGCCAATTTTGAATGGCCACCACCTTTGTTTTGTCCACATGGACCCCTTTACAACTCACAACAAACCCTAGGAATTCTATATGATCAAGAGCAAACATACATTTAGCAAGGTTAGCATACAAATGTTCCTTCCTAAGGGTTTCTAAAACTTGCCTAACATGCAACCTATGGTCATTCAAAGATAAGCTATAAATGAGAATGTCATCAAAGTAAACAACAACAAACTTGAAAGGTCTAAGAACATGATGCATGAGGCGCATGAAAGTACTTGGTGCATTAGTTAGGCCAAAAGGCATGACTAACCACTCATATAAACCAAAGTTGGTCTTAAAAGCCGTCTTCCATTCATCACCCGGTTTGATACGGATTTGATTGTAGCCGCTTTTAAGATCAATCTTGGAAAAGATTTTTGAACCATGTAATTCATCCAACAAATCATCTAGTCTAGGTATGGAATGCCTATACTTAATTGTTATGTTATTGATGGCCCTACAATCCGAACACATTCGCCATGTGCCATCCTTTTTTGGCACTAAGATGATAGGCATAGCACAAGGACTCATGCTATCTTGCACCCACCCTTTTTCAATCAAAGCCTCAACTTGTTGGCGAATTTCCTTGGTTTCACTTGGATTGGTCCTATATGCTGGACGGTTTGGTAAAGAAGAGCCCGGTATCAAATCAATTTGGTGTTCAATCCCTCTCAAAGGTGGAAGTCCATTTGGAGGATCTTGAAACACATCTTGGAACTCTTCTACCAAATTTTCCAAGCAATAAGGACTATCAACAAGTGATTCTACTTTAAGAGTTCTAGGGATGGCTAAGAAAAGAGGATGATGAGCCACTATTTCCCTTTCAATGTCACGCCTAGACACAAGGAGTGTAGGCTTAGAACTCTTATCTTTTTTATCTTTTTCACTCTCCCTCTTTTTCTTCATGATAACTTTTCCTCATGGACTTCTCTTGGAGAGAGAGATTTTAAAGTAACCTTGTGACCATGGAATTCAAAAGATAGTTTGTTGGTAAAGCCATCATGTAAAACTTTTCTATCAAATTGCCAAGGCCTTCCCAAAAGAACATGAGTGGCTTCCATGGGCACAACATCACATAATACCTCATCTTTGTATTTTCCAATGGAGAAATGGATGAGGACTTGTTTATTAACAATTATTTCTCCTACTTCACTAAGCCATTGTAATTTGTAGGGCTTTGTATGAGAGATAGTAGGCAATCCAAGCTTATCTACTACTCTTGTACTAGCCACATTTGCACAACTACCCCCATCCACTATCAAGGAACAAATGTTGTTTTGAATAAGACATCTTGTATGGAAAATATTTTCCCTTTGACTTTCATCAAAAGGTTGTGAAACTTGTCCAAGAAGTCTTCTCACAACTAACAAGTCCCCTTCAAGTGGACATTCGCTCTCTTCCTCACTAGATGCATGAGAATGCAATGAATGCTTAGGAGAATCCGAATCATGCTCACTAACTATAATGCCCTCATGCATGTACATACTTCGTTTGGAAGGACAATTTGCAGCTATATGACCATAACCCATACATTTAAAGCATTTAGTATTGGATGTTCTAGTGGGAGACTTAGGTCTAGAAGTAGATGGCTTAGTTTCCTTGGGTTTGAAAGAAGAATCTTTGGAAGGATGTTTTGAAAAAGAAGTTTTGTTTCTCCAAGACTTGGAGTAGTATCCATCATTGGAAGCATTTTTGAAAGAGTTTTTCTTAGCAAGTTGGGCTTCCACCTTCATTGCAAGATGAACTAAAGAGCCCAATGATGAATACTCTTGTAACTCAACAATGTCTTGAATATCCTTCCTAAGACCACTCACAAACCTAGCAATCATAGCTTCCTCACTTTCTTCTAATTCAATTTTAAGCACAAGCGTCTCAAGCTCCTTATAATATTCATCCACATTTAGCGTGCCTTGTTGAAACCGTTGGAGTCTCAACATGAGGTCTTTCCTAAAATGTGGGGGCACAAACCTAGCGCGCATATGATCCTTTAAAGAGTTCCAAGAGTCCACGGGAGGACCCTTGTGATAGATAATGTCCTTTACAATTCCATGCCACCATTTCATGGCATAATCACTAAACTCTAGGGTGGCTAGCTTAAGCTTATGCTCATCTTGGATCTCATGGATCTCAAATATTTGTTCACACTTAGCCTCCCAATCTAAATATACATTAGGATCACTAGAGCCATTAAAACAAGGTAGCTTGACCGAAGGAAGCCTAGACTTTGCATCATGATAGAAGACATTGCCGTAGTGAGTTCTTTCCCCTTGGTGATGATGTCTTTGTCCATGGACTTGGGGTGGAGTTCTCCTTCTCCTATGCTCATCTTCACGGCCAAAATCATTGGAAGAAACTCTTGTTGAAGGTCTATGATGCTCATCATGAATTGAAGGAGATGGTTTAGCTTGTTGCACCTCCATCTTTTGCAATTTCTCCTCCAACCGTCTAATGGTTCTTTGAGCTTCATGTAATTCACCAAGGATTGAAGCTTTGGAAGGAGAATTCTGCTTGTATGATGCATCACTTGAAAATCCAGCCATTTTGGAAATAAAAAACAGCAAACACACAAAACCAGCAAACAAGTTAAGAAACAAAAATTAGCAAAAACAGTGAGTGTTTTAAGCCAAAATGCCGAAGTGAAATGAGGCAGAAAAAATAGGTCACTCTCAAAGAAATAATGTCCTTGCACCAATCTGATCTTGAGGCCTTGGAATCCTCAAATGAAAGATGTCAAAGCAAGCACACCAATCTCAAAAGCAACCACCACAAAACCAATGAAACAATAAAGACAAACAAGAAAAGGTATAAGCAAGGAAAGGTAATTGCAAAAGGAAAACTATATGTAAGACAAACTCAAAGAGTAAGAATGAAAGACAATCAAGAAAATAAAGAACTCAATGAGAAAGTAGGCACACAAAAGAATACTTAAGGAAAAGCACTAGAGTAGATGAAGAAAACAAAAATTTAGCTACTGGAAAATTATTATTATTTTCTTTTTAAATGCAAACTGTGCTTGATATTCACTGATTTAACTGGAATGATGTAGAGCGAACTGGATTATGAAATTTAAACCACAGAAACTTCAAGATGTTAACTCAATAATGGCACTGGAATCAATTAAAAATAGTAAGCCAATTAATTGAGATAAATGTTTTAAAATCGCTGCCAGATTACCGTATTCTTTTCGGCAGAATTGTACACTTTTTTCATTTTATTTATCATTTTTTGTGTACTTTGAATTTTTGAATGATTCTTTTTTCTATTCTTTTCTAACACTTTGAATATCACAAATCCAGAATTTCAGAATTTTCCAGTGAGTAAATCAATTGCAATAAGGAAAAACAGTAAGCACTTTTTTTCAGAAACAGAGGAATCCTAATAGGAATAAAAAAACAGAATTATGAACTAGCAAAGACATAATGGAAAATGATGTATTGGAACTTGTATAGGTCTAGAATACAAGTATGAACTCAATTCTAAAAAGAAAATGCACAAAGGATCAATATCAAATCAGAAAATTATATGACACTAAAGCAAGAAACAATAAAAAACAATAAAAGTACTACTAGAAGTAATGACAATTATGGAATAACATGACTAAGACAAAACTTGACATGATTACAAAATTAAAAGACATATAACAAAAATAACAACAAGTGAAAGGAAGCTTAAGGTAAACTCTAGGAAGGAGAATGCCATTCCAAAAGAGCCACCATACTCATATGAATAATGAGTGCCATAAACCTTTTCACAAGCATTTGGTGTAACAAAAGAAAAACAGCAAGAAAACTCAATTAATACCTAAAACAGAAACTTAAATTGCAAGAAAAATTAAAGAGCTCTTGAAATTAAAGTGCACACAACTCAACAATTAAACAAGAAGAACCTAAGACTCATGATACCACATGATGTGATTCCACTAGCCATATAGAGAATGATTCTTGACATTCTTAGGAATCACCTTGAGCTGGACATTATTGAGGCACTTTTCTTAGAGTTGGATCAATGTTCTAAGATAAGAACTCACCAAAAACTAGTACCAAATCCCAAACTCATTTGGATGTTCCACATATTGTCAAATTGAACCAAAAGAAATGGAGGAAAGGCAAAAACACTAATTAACAACACAAAACAGCAAGGTACCGAATCAAAATGCTGGAATTGAAGAAGAAAAGATGAAGAACAGCCAAGAACACAAATGAATCATAGCTACACAATAACAAGCTGAAATTGCCGAACCAAAACAACTAGAAAGCAAGCTAAGACAAGGACATTAACAAGAGAAGAAAGGAAGGAGAAGAGAATGCTCATGAAGATGGAAGAAAGGTTGGATGATCACACCACTAGAAGTATGGATGCTCCTAGATGAGTGTGCAAGCCGCCACTTGAGGAAACCATGATCCTTCAAGATAAGACTAGAGAAGAAGGCTCAAAAGCTCTCCAATGCTCACTCCAATTTTGAGTATAGTTTCTTTAGATCAATTCAAATCTGAAAAATACAAAGAGAGCACCTCTATTTATAGCCTAAGGTGCTGAAAAACAAAGCTAAGAGAATTCAAAATTCCCCCCTAAACCTATTTCAAAACCGGCGCCTAAACCATGCATGAGGAAGGTGTGACCTCTTCCTTCACTTTGGCACCTCCTATTCTACTCCTACACCTATCTACTAATACATCCCCCCTCCTAAAGCTCCTAACTAAAGCCTAAAAGATGCTATAACAAAAGAGGTTTCTAATGTTTCCCTCTAAGCACCTTCAACTAAAGAAATTACAAAAAGAGAAAATAAATGTCCCCTAGCTCCTAAAGCTTTGAACATGCTTCTTGTAATCCTTTGAGGTGGGCTTTGACCTCCATGGGCGTCCTCCATTTGTGCCTCTACCTCTTCTTGATCTTGTTGATTGGCCTCCATGTCCTCTTGAGCTTGATCTCCATCACTAAGTCCTCGCCCTGGCGACCTACGTGGCTCTGTGTGATAGGACGTGAACAGTGCTCCGAAGTGACGCTTCTCTGTGCCCATTCTAATCTGCGCACACGTGTCTTGATCAACGGCCAGGACTTAATGTCGCTTGCGCTTCTTAGTTTACGTTAAGTTTTCGAAAATGCGCGCTTCCAATCACTATTCCATTATTCTCAGAAACATCTTTGATCGCTTCATCTTCTTCCTCGAGCGCTCTCGCATTTCCTTCTACCAATGCTTGATAACTTCCTGGGATTGTTTAAATTTCATGCATTTAAGCTTTCTCTGCTTTTTCTCCGTTCCTCTGTTTTTCTGGGTTTCTTTCGAGTGTGGGGTTTTATCGGGTTTTTGCTGGGTTACGCAATAACCCTCTGCTAAACCTTTGTTTTCTCCTTTCTTTTTCTTGCTTTTTAGCTTTCTTTGAGATGGCTCGAACAAAAACAACGTCCAACTCTCCTCCCCAAGTAGATTACAAAGCCCTCTACCCCTAGGCCTCTGAGGACCTCCTCGTTGAGACCTCCGCTCTCACCTCCAGTAAGGATGTGATGAAACATAGGGAGGATGAGGCCGCTCATATGCTTCGTGTTTTTGGGTGGGAGTGTGATGCATACGTGTCTGTCCAACCTTGCACTGTGGGTGAACCCGTGTGCGCTGATGAACGCGCAAACGACGGGGAACCCTTCATCTTTCTCTACGCCACCATCTTCAAATGGATTAAACTTCGTTTTCCACTCACGGGGTGCGAGCGGGCTCTACTGACGGAGATCAACGTGGCCCCTGCATAGCTACATCCCAACAGCTGGGCCTTTGTGAGGGTGTTTGGTATCCTCTGCAACCACTTCGGGTACACCCCCTCGGTGGACGTCTTCCTCTATTTCTTCAAGGCCAAGAGTCCAGGGAAAAAGCTTTGGGTGAGCTTTAACGGGGTGGTAGGGAGAGTTCTCCTCACCCTGTTTTAACAATCGTATAAGGGCTTCAAAGGATGTTCTTCAGAGTGTGTTGTACTGACTACGATCGCACCCTGCTGGCTGACTTCCCACTCTATTGGGTGAAGAAGCTAGAGTTCAAGAAGCTGAGGACTCTTGAGGAGCTTACTCCTCATGATCGAGAGCTCTGCCAAGTCCTCGCAAGCCTAGGGGTGGTGTTCAACACTGCCCAACTAATCAAGCACGAGTTCAGCCCTGCTGATCTCAAGGACTATATCGGTACTTCTCTCTACACCTTTCTCACCCCAACTTGCGTGTCTTTGGTTAGCTTGCACATCTTAAGCTTCATTTTTGCATTCTTAGCATGCCTATTAGCATACTACTATACTTGCATATTTTGCCCCTTCATGCTTATATGCTTACCCTTTTATTATGTATTACTTTGCTGACCTTTTGAATTCTAACCTTGGCACAGATATGGTGCAGAACGAGGAAAAGCGGGCGAGGCTTGCTGACGCCAAGGGGCATCTGGGGCCGCGGGTGCCTCTGCTCCTCCCGCCCCCATCTCTGTCGCCGCCACGCCTTCCCCCGCCCCTTCCGCTCCCATCGTCGCGGTCCCTCTTGTTGTCGTCCAAGCATCACCTGCTCCAACTCCCCTTGAGAAAGACAAGGGGGTGGTGGAGATTGAGTCTGATGAGGACTCTGCGGAGGGGCCCGTCTTCAAAGAGGGTAGGGCTATGGTGGCGGCGACCTCCCACTCTTCCACTGTGGGCCGCCCTTCATCTCTCCGAGACCACCCGCCAAGCACTTCCTCGCCCCCTGGCCTCCTTGCGCTTGAAGGTGGCAGTGAGAACGCCCCTGCAACCCCATCTGCCCCTGAACTGCCCGTTGTCCTCCAACATGCTCTCAAAGGCTTCCAAACACGGGTGGCAGAGGACCCGGACGAGGCCACTGCGAGGGAAAGGTTGGGCCTCAACTTTGGTGCTCTCCTTGCTCAATCCAACGCCCTCTTAAGCAGGACTGAGGTGAGGGTCAAGGAGTAGGTGGCATTGGTAGAGACCAAAGCTAAGGAGGAACTGACCCTGGCAGAGGAAAAGAAGAGAGAGGAAATGGCCCTGCTGGCTCGTGCGTTCAGCACCCGCGAGACTGCCCTAAAACAGGAGTTTTCCAGCCTCCGCCAAACTGAAAATGACCTCTCCAAACGGCTTCATGACAAGAGTCAGGAGGCTGTCCAGCTGGAGGCCAAAATCTTTCCCTTGCGAACCAGGGCAATCGAGCTGGAAGAGGAAGCTGAGGCAACCAAGGCCAAGATGGCGAGGCTTGAAGAAAGAGCCACCAATCAGGAAGTGCAGCTTGGTCGTGCAGAGGCTGAGCTCACTCAACGGGCTAAAAACTTCAAGAAAGTTGAGGCTGAACTGATTGAGGACGTTGCCGACGCGTACGCCGCGGGATTTGGGGACGCCCTTGCTCAGGTTGCTTGTGCGCATCCTGAGATGGACGCTTCACCCTTCGCGACGTCGAACGACGTCGTGGATAGGAATATCATGCCAAGGGCTCCACCATCTTAGCTTGTACTTGGTTTCCAAACAAACAATCCTCATTTACATTTATAAGTGTCTTGTTCTTTTTAACTATCTGAGTTGTTTACCTCCCTTAAATCTTCAACCGTTTTAACTTTCTTGATCTTGTTCTATTTGAACGTTGTGCATAACTTTCTTTACCTCGCGTTCTTCATCTTCGATTGTTAACTGGTGTACCTCGCATTGAAGCTTCAACGTTATCGACTAACATTTGAACCTTAGGTAGCACGCTTCCCTGCCCCACTCTACTGTATACTCTTCATTAGGTAGCGGGGGTTTGCACACTAACCTGAACTGAGCTCACCCTTGTTCAGAATCAGGGGAGGATTTAACTGTAAACTATGTTGCTCAACCTTGGCGTTCTCACTCGAGGGGGAGGTGATGGAGATCAAGTAGGAGAGGATTTCACTAATGAAGGAAAAGGCCATCCACCCAAGCATTTAAAGTTCTTCCTTCTAGTCTTCTCAAAAATAAAGAAGACTACAAGCATTCAAGAGTGGGCTGCAATTAATATCTCTCTTTGTAGTTTCTTTTGTATAAATTTGTAAATAATATAAAATAGCTTTAGGATGTGCTAAAGAGGGAAACCTAAGACACCTCCATTGTATCGCACCTTTAGGCGCTAGTTTTTGGGAAAGATCTAGAAAGGTGCCTCTTCCCACTCCTTTAGGTGCTAGAATAGGAAGAGTTAGGAGGTAACCTTTCAAGTGGCGGCAACAACTCATAAGTCCATTTTCCATTCATTCCAAATTACCTATTTTTGTTCTACTTGTTTGTTTTCACTTTCAATCGGTGCAATCTCTTCCTTATGATGTCCTCTTTCATTTGCTGCACTTATATTCAATTTTAATCGGTGCAAATTGGGTGTTCTTGCTGTTTTGGTCACGTCCTCCATGGGTATAAATGCTATATGTTGTGTTCTTGAGTTTCTATCCATGGGTTTGTTGTTCAAAATGGGTTTCTATGTAAGTTTGGCTTGGTTTTTTTGTTTTGGTGAGTTCTTGAATGTTAAGAACATTGATCCAATTCTTAAAAGTGCCTAATCATATTCCAACTCTTGTTGAATCCATAACATGTTCATATCATATCTCCATCATGTTATTGGAATCATATCATGAGGTATCATGAGTCTTAGGTTTGTTCTTGTGTGTGTTTGAGTTGTTTTGGCCCTTTTAATTCAAGAACTTTACATTCTTGTCTTTACCATTATGTTTTAGGTTTATTTTTGGGTATTTCTTGCTGTTTTCTTGTTCTTAATACATTGTGTTTGTGTAATTTTCATTTTTGAATCTCTATTAGTTTTGTCAAATTCATGTTTCTCCAAAAATGTTATCAATTCTATGCAGTCCTTTTGTTGATAATTTTTGTTTCTTGATTTTTAATTGAGTACAGTTTTATGTGTTTGTTTTATTGATCCTTTGGTGCCTTTTCTTTTTAGATTTGAGTTCTTACTTGTATTTTAGATCTATACAAGTTCTTGAAACATCAATTCTATTGTGTCTTTTGAAGTTTCTCAATTCTGTTTTTTCATTCCAGATTAGGTTTCCTCCATTTTTCATGAAACTGTGTTGACTGTTTTCGTTTATGCGAATTACAATTGTTGGAGAAAAATTCTGAAACTCTGGATTTATGTAGATTGAAGTGTTACAAGTGTATCAAAATTCCAAATACAAAAAAAATGGTAAATGAAATACGAACAGAGTGTAAAATTCTGACTCTGGAAAAACGGTGATGCGGAAGTGATTTTCGGAAATTTATCACAATTAATTGGTATACTGTTTTTTTTGTGTTTCCAGTGCCCAAAGTAAGATAACATCTTGAAGTTTCAGTGGTTTAAATTTAAGATTCCAGTTTGCATTATAACGTTCCAGATAAATTTTTGAAGTTACGCACAGATTCCAGTTTTTACAATTCCAGTAGTTCTGTTTTTGTTTTCTTCATCTACTCTAGTGCTTTTCTCTAGGTTTCCTTTGTGTGCCTTCTTTTCATTGAGTACCTTATTTTTCTTGATTGTCTTTTCTTCATTATTCTTTGAGTTTGTTATATATCTTGTATTCCTTTTGCTATAGTCTTTCTTGTTTACACCTTTTTTTGCTTGTCTTTTATTGTTCTTTAAAGTTTTGTGGTGTTTTGGCTTTGAGAAAGAGTGGTTTGCTTTGACATATTTCATTTGAGAGTTACCAAGACCTCTTGAGTAGATTAGTTGAGGGAAGTATACTTTCTTGGAGTGATTTGAGTGTCTTTTAATTTTCATTCCAGCACTATATTTGTTCCATTTTCTAACCTTGTTTTTCTTGAAATTGTTTGTTTTTGTGTTTGCTGTTTTCTTTTTCAAATGGATACATATTCAAGTGCTGAATCTTCCAAACCACATTCTACTCATAGAGCTTATGTTCTTAATGAATTAAAAGAGGCAAAACGCACCCTTGCTCTAAAAGATGAAGCTATGAAAAAGTTGGAAGAAAGATTACAAAAAGTTGAATTGAAGCAAGAAAAGTCCTCCCATTCCATCCATGGAGCCACCATTCTCCTAGACATTCTTCCAAAGGTTCTTCCAATGCTCACGGCCATGGAGAAGAACATAGAAGAAGGAGACATCACCATCATTCTCATGGAGATAGCCATCACCCTGAACAAAGACATCACCATGAAGCCAAGCCTCAATTTCCTTTTGTAAAAGTCCCTAGCTTTAATGGTGATAGTGATCCTAATGTGTATTTAGGTTGGGAGGCTAAGTGTGAACAAATTTTTCAAGCCTATGAGGTCAATGATGACCAAAAGGTGAAAATAGCTTCTTTAGAATTCTTAGATTATGCCATGAAATGGTGGCATAGCATTGTAATGGACATTATATATAGCAAGAGACCTCCCGTGGTCTCTTGGAACGATTTGAAAGAGTGTATGATGTGAATGTAACTACAAGAACACATGATTCTTGACATTCTTAGGAACAACTTGAGCTGGATTTGAAAGGCACTTTACTTTAGAATTGGATCAATGTTCTAAATTCAAGAACTCACCAAAACTAAGCACCAACCAAGACTCATATGGAAGTCCATGTATTGTCAAATTGAATCAAAACAAAAGGAAAGAAGAACAAGAATTAAAACTGGACAGAATTTAAAAGCTAGCTACTGAACCAAAACAGAATTAAGAACACAATGCTGGAAACACAAAATTAAACGGTAGAAAAAGGAGTAAACTCTAGGAATCAAAACTACCGAATGGAAAATTGAAGAAAAGGGAAGAAGAACACTTATAGAAGAAGATGCTTGCTGGATTTTGAGAATTGGAAGAAGCCATTCACGCCACTTGGAACCTTGAACCAAGATAAGTGATGGAGTGCCACCACTTGAAGCTCACCATAGCTCACAAGATAAGGCAAAGAAGAGGAAGACTCAAAACTCACAAATTCTCTCCAAAATTGAGTATAGTCTCTCTACTATAAAATTCCAATCTGAATTGTGAAGGACCTAAGCCCTCCTTTTATAGGAGTAAGGGCTGGTCATTTACATAGCTTATTCCCTAAGCTACCCAAAAAACTCCTAAGATCACACCCCCTTACTAAGCTCACTCCCCAAGCTTCTAGAATTTGCTAAGCTAAAGCCTAAAGATGCTTTTACAAAAGAGGTGTCTCATGTTTCCCTCTAAGCACCTTTCTAAACATTATTCTATATTATTTACAATTTAAAAGAAACTATAAAGAGAGATATTTAATATGAAGCCTATTATTTGAGAGTTTGTAGACTTCTTTATCTTTAGGCTTGATCTTCTCTTTGACTTCTTTTAATTTGTGAGAAGACTAGAAGGAAGAACTTCAAATGTGTAGGTGAAAATCCTCTTCCTTCATTAATAAAATCCTCTCCTAGTGGATATCCATCATACTCCCCGAGTTGGAGAGAATTCGTCCACGAATTCAGTACTCCTGCATAAAACAAAGTCAGTTTGCTATTATATAAGAGAAGACAAGAAGAAATGGGCAAACATGACTTATCACTTTGAAATGTTGGGAGTTCAGAAAAAGATGGTCTATACACAGACCATGTTGGAAAAGATTGTTTAGGAATGATATTATTTGGTAAAATAGGAAATATGAAAAAATCATCCTTAACATTCTTTATCCAATATGGTGTGGAAGTAGGAACCTTAGGCAATGAAAATGACAAAGAAGAAGAAGACCTTGTAGGCGTAGCACGAGTCAACAAAAGTGATTGAGTTGAGAAGGTATTAAGACTCGGTTTATCATGTACTTCAATTTCCTTTTCATTTTCTTTTTGAGTTTCTTTGGGATTGGTCCTATATGCTAAACGATGTGGTAAAGAAACCCTGGGCATTAAGTCTATTTGGTGTTCAATCCCTCTTAAAGGTGGTAAGCCTTTAGGAGGATCTTGAATCACATCTTCACAGTCCTTTACCAAATTGTCCAAACATGTGGGACTATCCTTAGCCGACTCACAGTCAATAGTCCTAGGAATAGCTAAAAAAATAGGCTTTTGAGTAACTATTACCCTTTTAACTTGTTGTGTGGACATGAGAAGGCTTCTCTTGGAATTTTTTATATCATTTTCTTTCTCTCTTTTTTCTCTCATTTTAACTTGGTCCTCATGTACTTCCTTTGGAGAGAGAGACTTAAGAGTGACTTTGTGTCCATGGAAGTGAAAAGACATTTTGTTGGTAAAGCCATCATGAAAAACTTTTCTATCAAATTGCCATGGCCTACCTAAAAGAATATGTGTGGCTTCCATTGGGACAACATCACACAAGACCTCATCTTTATATTTACCAATAGAAAATGTAATGAGGACTTGCTTGTTAACAACTATCTCACCCACCTCACTCAACCATTGTAACTTGTAGGGCTTGGCATGAGAGATGGTAGGCAATCCAAGTTTGTCTACCACTCTTGTGCTTGCCACATTCGCACAACTCCCCCCATCCACAATCAAAGAGCATACTCTATCACTAATAAGACACCTTGAATGAAAAATATTTTCTCTTTGAGTTTCATCAAAAGGTTTTAAAACTTGTCCAAGCATGCGTCTTATTACTAATAGGTCACCCTCATGTGGGCTTTCACTTTCACTCTCACTTGGGGATCTAGAAGGTGAGGAATGTCTAGAAGATTCGGACCCATGCTCACTACTATCTACCCCATCATGCATATACATAGCTCGTTTAGAAGGGCAATTAGAAGCAATATGTCCATAGCTTAAGCATTTAAAACACTTCTTACTAGACGATTTAGGTGGTGATTTAGGCCTAGAATTGGAAGTGGAAGGCTTAGACTCTCTAGGTTTGAAAGTAGAGTCCTTAGAAGGGATATTTGAAAAAGAGTTATTTTTATTTTTCCAAGAAGAGTGGTAGTAGTTATCCTTAGAAGAATTTTTGAAAGCATTTTTCCTTGCAAGTTGATTTTCAATTTTGCTAGCAAGGTGCACCACATTTTCCAAAGAAGAATATTCTTGTAACTCTACCACGTCTTGAATGTCCCTTCGAAGGCCACTCACAAACCTAGCTATCTTAGCTTCCTCACTCTCATCCATATTAAGTCGAATTAAAAGCGTGTCTAGTTGTTTAAAGTAATCATCCACACTTAGCGTGCCTTGATGAAACCGTTGGAGTTTCAACATTAGGTCTTTCCTAAAGTGTGGGGGTACGAATCTAGCGCGTAAACATGCTTTCAAATCGTTCCAAGAGACCACGGGCGGCCTCTTGTGTAGGTCAATGTCCATGAGGTATTGATGCCACCATTGCATGGCATAGTCCAAAAATTCTAAAGAAGCTAACTTAACCCTATGCTCATCCCTAACCCCATTTACATCAAAAATTTGGTCAACCTTAGCCTCCCATCCTAAGTATACATTGGGATCACTATCACCACTAAAACTAGGAAGTTTTACATTTGGAGAACAAGGGCCAGCCACATGTTGGCGCCTCTCTTCATGGTGATGATGTCTTGGCCTTGGATTATCTTCATAATAACCATGGGAGTGCCTTGAAGAATGCCGACTAGGAGGAGGAGTTCTTCTCTCACGGTTTTGATGCATTTCTTCTCGGTTTAACTCCAAACTTTGGAGACGTGCTTCCATCTTCCTTATCACCTCAAGATAGTGAGCATTGGATTGCTTGGCATTCTTTAAGTCTTCATAAAGGGCTGCCTTTTGTGGTGAGCACGGTTTGGAGGACTCTCCACTAGAGAAATGAGCCATGAGCAGAAAATACACAAAAACAGCAAACAAAAACAGTGAAAGAAACTTGTTAAACAATTAAAAACAGTGAGATATAGGTTGCTGGAAAATGCCCAAGAAAGCACTCAAACCACTCCAAGAAAATATTTTGTCCTCAACCAAGCCTTGCTTGTGAAATGGAGTAGCTTCAAGTGAAATATGTTACAGCAAACCAACTTACTTAAGAACAAGTCTCCACACAACTTTAAGAAGAACAAAAAGACAAGCAAGAAAAAGGTGTAAACAATAAAAGCTAAACCAAAAACAGAGAGTAATGTATGACAAACTAGAAAGAATATGAATGAAAGACAATCAAGAAAAATAAGGAACTCAATGAATAAAGAAGGCACACAAAAAGAGTCCTAAAGAAAAGTGCTAGAGTAGATTAAAGAAAACAGAAAACAGCTACTGGAATTTTTTTTTTTTTAAAAGCAAACTGTGCTATGTTTACAGATTTAACTGTACCGATTGAAAGCGAACTGGAATGTGAAAAATTAACCACAGAAACTTCAATGTCTTAACTCAAAAATGGCACTGGAATGAGGTAAAAACAGTAAGCCAATTGAGAGAAATAAATTTTTCAAAATTGCTGCCCAATTACCGTATTCTTTTCGGCAGTATTGTACACTTTTCGTATTTTATTTATCATTTTTTGTGTACTTGGAATTTTTGAGTGATTCTTTTTTCTATGCTTTTGTAACACTTTGAAGTATGTAAATCCAAATTTTCAGAAATTTCCTATGAGTCAATTAATTGCAGTAAATTGAAAACAGTAGCACGTTTGTAAGAAAACAGAGGAGCCTATTTAGGAATGAAAAACAGTATGATGAACTAGCAAAGACATAATGGAAATTGTGTAAAGGAACTTGTATAGAATGAAAATACAAGCATGAACTCAAATCTAAAAAGGAAAATGCACAAAGGATCAAGCAATAAACTCAAAAAACAGAAAGTAAACCAAAGCAAGAAACAATTAAAGCAATAAAAGTACTACTAGAAGTAATGACAATTATGGAATAACATGACTAAGACAAAACTTGACATGATTACAAAATTAAAAGACATATAACAAGATATAACCACAAGTGAAAGGAAGCTTAAGGTCAGCTCTAGGAAGGAGAATGCCATTCCAAAAGAGCAGCCATACTCATATGAACAATGAGTGCTAAAGTCCTTTTCACAAACACATGGTGTAACAAAAGAAAACAGCAAGAAAACTCAAAATAAATCCTAAAACAGAATGGTAAACAACTTGAATTAAAGAGCTCTTGAAAGTGAAGTGCAATACAACTCAAGAATTAAGCAAAAACAAGCCTAGACTCTAGATACCACATGATGTGAATGTAACTACAAGAACACATGATTCTTGACATTCTTAGGAACAACTTGAGCTGGATTTGAAAGGCACTTTACTTTAGAATTGGATCAATGTTCTAAATTCAAGAACTCACCAAAACTAAGCACCAACCAAGACTCATATGGAAGTCCATGTATTGTCAAATTGAATCAAAACAAAAGGAAAGAAGAACAAGAATTAAAACTGGACAGAATTTAAAAGCTAGCTACTGAACCAAAACAGAATTAAGAACACAATGCTGGAAACACAAAATTAAACGGTAGAAAAAGGAGTAAACTCTAGGAATCAAAACTACCGAATGGAAAATTGAAGAAAAGGGAAGAAGAACACTTATAGAAGAAGATGCTTGCTGGATTTTGAGAATTGGAAGAAGCCATTCACGCCACTTGGAACCTTGAACCAAGATAAGTGATGGAGTGCCACCACTTGAAGCTCACCATAGCTCACAAGATAAGGCAAAGAAGAGGAAGACTCAAAACTCACAAATTCTCTCCAAAATTGAGTATAGTCTCTCTACTATAAAATTCCAATCTGAATTGTGAAGGACCTAAGCCCTCCTTTTATAGGAGTAAGGGCTGGTCATTTACATAGCTTATTCCCTAAGCTACCCAAAAAACTCCTAAGATCACACCCCCTTACTAAGCTCACTCCCCAAGCTTCTAGAATTTGCTAAGCTAAAGCCTAAAGATGCTTTTACAAAAGAGGTGTCTCATGTTTCCCTCTAAGCACCTTTCTAAACATTATTCTATATTATTTACAATTTAAAAGAAACTATAAAGAGAGATATTTAATATGAAGCCTATTATTTGAGAGTTTGTAGACTTCTTTATCTTTAGGCTTGATCTTCTCTTTGACTTCTTTTAATTTGTGAGAAGACTAGAAGGAAGAACTTCAAATGTGTAGGTGAAAATCCTCTTCCTTCATTAATAAAATCCTCTCCTAGTGGATATCCATCAGTGTATGCGCCTTAGATTTGTGCCACCCAACTTTAGGAAAGACCTATTGTTGAAGCTCCAAAGGCTTCAACAAGGCACGCTAAGTGTGGATGCTTACTTTAAAGAGTTAGAAATGCTTTTACTCAAAGTAGAAATGCATGATAGTGAGGAAGCTGTGATAGCTAGGTTTGTGAGTGGTCTAAGAAAGGATATTCAAGATGTTGTTGAACTTCAAGAGTATTCATCTTTGGGATCTTTGGTTCACCTTGCAATGAAGGTTGAATCCCAACTTGCAAAGAAAAATGCTTTCAAAAACTCTCCCAATGATGGCTACTACAACAACTCTTGGAAAAATAAAAACAAATATTTTTCAAAGTCTCCTCCTCAAGAATCATCTTTTAAAACTAAGGAGTCTAAGCTTTCTACTTCTACTCATAAATCACCAATCAAATCGTCTAGTAAGAAATGTTTTAAATGTTTGGGATATGGTCACATAGCTTCTAATTGCCCGTCTAAAAGGAATATGTTTTTGCATAATGGGGTAGTAGTTAGTGAACATGATTTCGAATCATCTAGGCATTGTTCACCTTCTAGATCCCCAAGTGAGATTGAGAGCGAAAGTCCTTGTGAAGGTGACTTATTGATGATAAGGCGAATGATGGGAACAATTCCAAAACCTTTGGATGATACCCAAAGAGAAAATATTTTTCACACCTACTGTCTTATCACCAACAAGTTATGTTCCTTGATTATTGATGGGGGTAGTTGCACTAATGTGGCTAGTACAAGAGTTGTAGAGAAGTTATACTTACCCACTATCTCTCATACCAAGCCTTATAAATTACAATGGCTTAGTACCGAAGGTGAAATCATGGTTAACAAACAAGTCCTCATTAACTTTGCAATAGGAAAGTATAAAGATGAGGTTTTATGTGATGTTGCACCCATGGAAGCAACTCATTTTCTTTTAGGAAGGCCTTGGCAATATGATAGACATGTTTTACATAATGGCCTATCCAATACAATGTCTTTTTCCTTCCAAGGGCGCAAAGTTACCTTAAAACCCCTCTCTCCCAAAGAGGTTCATGAGGACCAAATAAAAATGAAAACTAAAAGAGAAAATGAGAAAGCAAAAGAAGTAAGTCCTAAACCGAGTCGCACCACTTTATCCACTAAATCAATCATGTTGACTCGTGCTACGCCTCAAATTGAACCTCAAAGGTATTCTTCTTCTTTATCTTTTTCATTACCCAAGGTTGGCTAAAGAATGTTAGGAATGATTTTTTCATACCTCCTAATGGTTTTCACCATTTAAGAGGCATTTTTCCAAAAAATATCATCATTCCCAAACAAATATATCCAACTTGGTCTGTCTATAGGACTTCTTTTCCTGAACTCCCACTACTTTCAAATTCTAAGTCATGTTTGTCTTTCTCTTATTCAAATGTTAATTTTGATAGTAAACTGACTTTGTTATATGCAGGGATTCCGAATTCGTGGACGAATTCTCTCCAACTCGGGGAGCATGATGGAGATCAAGTAGGAGAGGATTTCACTAATGAAGGAATAGGCTATCCACCCAAGCATTTAAAGTTCTTCCTTCTAGTCTTCTCAAAAATAAAGAAGACTACAAGCATTCAAGAGTGGGTTCCAATTAATATCTCCCTTTGTAGTTTCTTTTGTATAAATTTGTAAATAATATAGAATAGCTTTAGGATGTGCTAAAGAGGGAAACCTAAGACACCTCCATTGTATAGCACCTTTAGGTGCTAGTTTTTAGGAAAGATCTAGAAAGGTGCCTCTTCCCACTCCTTTAGGCGCTAGAATAGGAAGAGTTAGGAGGTAACCTTTCAAATCTTCTCTTGTAAGCTTCCCTTGTACTTTGTGACCAGCCCTTTCTATTATAAAAGGGAGGCTTAGGTCTTTGAAATAATAAGATTGATTTCGTGAGTATTGAACCTCTACCAAATTGGTGAGTTATTGAGAGAGACTTGTGTCTTCTTCTCTTCTAGTCTTATCTTGATTGAATTCTTGGGCTCTCAAGTGGTGCCAACAACACTCATCTTGAAGCCAACCATCCTTCAAGTGGTGTGCACATTCCAAGAGCTTCATCCACATAAGTCCATTTTCCCTTCATTCCAAATTACCAATTTTTGTTCTACTTGTTTGTTTTCACTTTCAATCGGTGCAATCTCTTCCTTATGATGTCCTCTTTCATTTGCTGCACTTATATTCAATTTTAATCGGTGCAAATTGGGTGTTCTTGTTGTTTTGGTCACGTCCTCCATGGGTATAAATGCTATATGTTGTGTTCTTGAGTTTCTATCCATGGGTTTGTTGTTCAAAATGGGTTTCTATGTGAGTTTGGCTTGGTTTTTGTGTTTTGGTGAGTTCTTGAATGTTAAGAACATTGATCCAATTCTGTACCGTCCCGTATCCGGGCGTTGACTAAGTCAAGGTCAAAGTCAACGGCTGGAGAGTCAAAGTCAACGCAAGGCGTCGCCTGGGTGGAGAGACGCCAAGAGGAAGCGTCGCCAAGGCAAGGCGTCGCCTAGGTGAAGGCGTCGCCCAACCAGGGCGTCGCCAGATCAAACAGTGCTAAAGTAAGGCAATCACGGTGTGGTTCCCCGATACCCATGGGTAGGAAAGACCATGGAGGGAGCGACGCCGTGGGAAGGCCTCAGGTCCCAATAGCACGGGGCAGCGATAAAGAGAAGGAAAAGGTGGCTTCAAGGCCATAGTAATAGTACCAGTGAAGGGCAGCCTGACTCGTGAAGTGCTCCTGTCGCCCCAGAGACGCCCGTGGGGCAGATACGACTCAAGAGGAAAGTCACGCCCAGGGCAACCGGGTGCAGAGTACAAAAGGAAGGCAGATACGCTCTCAAAGTAAGTGACTATATACTTGGGGGCATGAGTTGGCACCCAAAAAGTCACCCCTAGCGCAGTAGCACTCCCAGCAGGAGGACTCACACGTAGAAACGTCCCCAGATGGGCAGAAGCGTCCCCGGATGGGGTCATGGCGTCGTGAGGCTCTCCACATGTACGATAGCCATGCCAGAATGGAAACACCCTTTAGTCAGGTGCCAGGTAATTAAAAGTTATTCAATACAGTTTCCCTTTCGAGCATTCAGGTACTATAATGGCTCCCGAGCGTTTCAACGTCTTAAATGCGCTACGTTTTCTAATTAAGCGCTTTAATGAGTGCGTTACGTTTGTGATTAAAAGCGCTTTAAGGCGCTTTAAATGCTTGGGTAGTTTAAATAGCGCAGAGAATGTTGGAAAAAGGGTTGGAACTTTCGGCAAATTTACCAGAGAACTCTCTAGTTGCTTGCTCCCGCTTCAAGGTTACGTACAAGTGACTAGGGAATATTTTTGCCTGAAAGAGACAACACACATATATACACAGTTCTTTTACCACCTTCAGAGTGCCATACGCGGTGCTCAGACACGTAGGTGGACAGTTTTTGGTGTTTCTTGCTGGCTGACTTGAGCGTCGGAGTGCACACGGCCGCTAGGGCGCCTTTTTGTCCTCTTTTTTGTAGGAATCCACAGGCAACCGGTGGGAAGGAGTCCCTAGCTGACGGTTGAGGTCGCGCATGAAGACGTCCCGGTCAACCGGACAGAACATTTGGCGCCCACCGTGGGGCCGATATAAAACATCAGTCCCATCACAAGTTCGAGAAAATCTACTAGGTTACAGTAGCGCTGAAGGAGGTTGGAGTGACAATGGCCCCCACCAGACGAAGAGCAGCACGCGCAGCCCCAGCAGACCTATCCATGCAGCAGGTCCTGGAAATAATGAGGGGGCTGCAGCAGGACATGGAGGATTCGAAAATGGAGCAGGAACGCATGCAGGCAGACCTTGACGCCTCGCATGAGCGGAACGAAGAGCTCCACCGTGTGAATGAGGAGTTGCGCCAGGGCCTGAGAAACGATTGGGCATGACGAGATGGAGAACCATTCCCCACCAAGGGAGTTTTCCACTCCTTTCTCACAGGAGATCCTAGACGCAGCGATCCCGAACACGTTCGCGGGACCCAAGGTGATCTTCACCGGGATGGAGGACCCAGAGACGCACCTGGCTGCATTTCACACGCAGATGGTCCTAATAGGCGGTTCTGATGCTGCCAAGTGCAAGCTCTTCATGAGCACCCTGACCGGGATGGCTATGGACTGGTTCATTAGCCTCCCAGAAGGTCATATCACATCTTTCCGCCAATTGTCGCGATTGTTCCGAGAACAGTACTTAGCCAACAAGGCCCCACCGCCGGTCTCCTACGACCTGTTCGATGTGAAGCAGTATCAGGGGGAGACCCTGAAGGAGTATATCAATCGCTTCGGGGCTCAGGTCGTGAAGGTTGGCACAACAGAGGAGCCTATGATCGTGTACGCATTTGTGAAAGGCGTGTGCCCCGGCCCCTTCGGAGAATCCATTATCCGCAATCGCCCTAGGACTTTCGCTGAATTACGGCGCAGGGCGGTAGAGCATATTGTTTCGGAAGGGGAGGTATGTGTGAAGCGCACCAGCGTCGTGCCCTCACGCCCGAGGGGACCGGCGCGAGTTCAACCCGTCAGAGTCAATGAGACCACGACGGGGAGAAAGAAGCCAGAGGCGAGACGCCCCTACGAGGCCAGAAAGCCCCAGCCCCGGGGCCCAGCAGGAGGCGAACGCCCCGCCAGAGAAAGAGCAAGACCGGCGAGGTACAACTTCGTGGTTGAGTTGAAGGATTTGATCGTCGTGCCCAACATAGCTGAGAGGCTGAGGCGACCGGCGAAGACCGACAAGGTGTTAGGGCCCCGTAAAGACTCTTGGTGCGAATTCCACGAGGCTTTCGAGCACCAAATTGATAATTGCCTGTCGTTGGGCTACCAGCTAGATGAGCTGGTGAGGACTGGGTTTTTGAAAGATTATGTCGCAGATTCCACAACGACCGCCACCTCGCCGCCGCCGGCAGATGAGCCAGCACACGAGATGCCTGTGCTTGGCGAGGTCCACACCATTGCTGGAGGTTTTTCCGGCGGAGGACCCACCGCCTCCCAGCGGAAGAAATACGCGAGGGGGGTGAATTCAATCGAAGAGAGGCTCTCGGGGGAGCCTTGGGAGTCAAATATTGTGTTCACAAGAAGAGACCTCCGAGATGTGGTACCCCACGACAACGACCCCGTTGTCATCTCAGTCGTCACAACTGGAAGGAAGGTCCACAGAGTGCTTGTTGATCAAGGAAGCTCGGCAGACGTCATGTTTCTATCGACCTTTAATAAGTTACGGTTGTCCCCCGATCTGCTGAGTCCCTATACGGGATATTTGTATGGGTTCGGGGATAACCAGGTAGAAGTCCGGGGGTACCTGGAGTTGAGGACTACGTTCACAGACGGAGAGGCCTCCCGTACCGAGAGCATCCGGTACCTCGTCGTGAACGCTAATTCTGCCTACAATATTTTGCTGGGCAGAACGGCGTTAAACCGTCTGAGTGCAGTGTCCTCCACCCGTCACATGAAGATGAAGCTGCCGGACCTCAGTGGCCGGGTGATAGTCATCAGGTCAGACCAGGAGGAGGCGAGGAAATGCTATGAAAACAGCCTGAAAACGAAGAGAGGCGTATTCATGGTGTATGAACGTCCGCCGAGCGTGGACGCGACGATGATTGAGGCGACGCCCGCTAGGCTGACGCCTGAAGAGGTCATAGCGGAGAGGGCGATGCCCGAAGCAGATGTGCAAATGGAGGGAGGCCCTAACGACACGGCGCCCGTGGAAGAGGCGACGCCCATGGAAGAGGCGGCGCCTGTCGAAGATAATAGCAGGGAGCAGCCTGCGGCTAGCGCCGTAGAAAGGGAGATTGGCGGCAAGACTTTCAAGTTAGGAAGTTCGCTAAGCCCAGAAGAACAGGAGGGGGTGGCAGAAGTGATTTCGCGCCACCTGGATGCCTTCGCATGGTCCGCCTCGGACATGCCAGACATCGACCCCGATTTCCTGTGTCACCACCTCAGCATGGACGCCACGGTCCGCCCCGTGCGTCAGAGAAGGAGAAAGTTCAATGAGGAACGACAACAGGTGGTGAAAGACGAAACGCAGAAGCTGCTGAGCGCTGGCCACATCAGGGAGATTCAGTACCCTGAGTGGCTCGCCAACGTCGTATTGGTGAAAAAGGCGAACGGAAAGTGGAGGATGTGTGTTGACTTCACGGACCTGAACAAGGCATGCCCAAAGGACTCGTATCCGCTGCCCAGCATCGACGCCTTAGTAGACAGTGCGTCCGGCAGCAAGGTGCTAAGTTTCCTGGACGCCTTTTCAGGGTACAACCAAATCAAGATGCACCCAAGAGACAAGAGCAAGACTGCATTCATGACTGAGACATGCAGTTACTGCTATAAGGTGATGCCCTTCGGGCTGAAAAATGCGGGCGCCACGTACCAGAGGCTAATGGACAAGGTCCTGGCGCCAATGCTTGGGAGGAATGTGTACGCTTATGTAGACGACATGGTGGTGGCGTCGCAAAATAGGGTGCAGCACATGGCAGACCTGGAGGAGTTGTTCCACACAATATCCAAGTACCGCCTCAAGTTGAACCCCGAGAAGTGTGTTTTCGGGGTAGAGGGGGATAGAGGCGAAGCCCCACAAATGTGCGGCTATTATCGCCATGCGGAGCCCGACATCGGTAAAGGAGGTGCAATAGTTGACAGGGCGGATGGCGGCGCTCTCGAGGTTTGTTTCCGCCGGAGGAGAAAAGGGGCACCCGTACTTCCAGTGCCTCAAGAGAAACAGTCGCTTTGCATGAACTGATGAATGCGAAGCGGCTTTCATTAAGCTGAAGGAGCACCTGGCGACGCCACCGGTCCTCTGCAAGCCGGTAACGGGCGTGCCCCTCCGGTTGTATTTTACTGTAACGGAGCGGGCCATCAGTTCTGTGTTGGTCCAAGAGCAGGACCAGAGTCAGAAGCCCATCTACTTCGTAAGCAAGGCCTTACAGGGGGCTGAGACGAGGTACCAAGCACTAGAGAAGGCGGCGCTGGCGGTAGTGTTCTCTGCTAGGAGGCTCCGTCATTACTTCCACAGTTTTACGGTGGTGGTGATGACCAATCTCCCTATACAGAAAGTGCTGCAGAAACCCGATGTGGCAGGAAGAATGGTACGCTGGGCAGTGGAACTGTCAGAATTCGACATCCAGTACGAGCCTAGAGGATCCATCAAAGGACAGGTGTACGCATATTTTGTAGCAGAACTTTCGCCCGGAGGTGAGCAAGAGGTGGAAGCGAGTTCGCAGTGGCTGCTCTCGGTTGATGGCTCTTCAAACCAACAAGGGAGCGGCGCAGGAATAGTCTTGGAGGGACCCGACGGCATACTGATCGAGCAGGCCTTGCGTTTCGCCTTCAAGGCAAGTAACAATCAGGCAGAACATGAAGCCCTGATAGCAGGAATGCTCTTGGCCAAGGAGATGGGCGCACAGAACCTCCTGGTGAAGAGCGACTCTCAGTTGATTACGGGGCAGGTGTCGGGTGAGTTCCAGGCGAAGGACCCACAGATGGCGGCGTATCTAAAATACGTCCAGTTGTTGAGGGGGGCGTTCAACGCTCTTGAGTTGATACACGTCCCGAGGGAGCAGAATGCCAGAGCTGACCTGCTCGCAAAGCTGGCCAGCTCAGGCAAGGGGGGTAGACAGAGGACAGTGATCCAGGAGACTCTCAAAGCTCCGCGTCGATTCGTGGAAGACAACAGGGTGGATGTCCTCCAGATTTATACATCAAGGGGAAGGCCGAGGAGTCATTCCTCTTTGACCCAAGATACGCAGAGGGCGCCCCGCATCAGCATGTTCGCGGGTGTGCCTGAGGAAGAGCAGATGCAGGTATGTGTTTTGTCCAAGGGAGACACCTGGATGACGCCCTATAAGCGATACCTGGCAGATGGGGCTCTCCCAGTGGACCCTGAAGAGGGTAAAAATGTCAAAAGAAATGCCGCAAGATATACTTTGGTGGATGGGGTGCTGTTCAGGCACGGTTTCACTCACCCTATCCTAACATGCGTCAGTGGCGATGAGTGCACCAGGATAATGGCGGAGCTACACGAAGGCATCTGCGGAAGCCATGTAGGGGGAAGATCCTTAGCCTCCAAGGTAGTGAAAGAGGACTGCGCACGGCACGCCCAGCGGTGTAGGCAATGCCAAAAGCATGCCGATTGGCACAAGGCGCCGCCAGAAGAGTTACGGTCCATATACAGCCCGTGGCCTTTCCATACATGGGGAATTGACATCCTGGGCCCTTTCCCACTGGCAATCAGGCAGATGAAGTATCTGATCGTCGCCATCGAATACTTCACTAAGTGGATAGAGGCAGAGCCCGTGGCACAGATCACTGCGCATAAGGTACAGCATTTCGTGTGGAGAAACATTGTGTGTCGCTTTGGCGTACCTAGGCGCCTGATATCTGACAACGGGACCCAGTTTGCCAGTCAGCAGTTGAGAAATCTGTGTGTTGAACTAGGAATCAAACAAGTGTTCGCGTCGGTTGAACACCCCCAGACCAATGGACAAGTAGAGTCGGCAAACAGAGTTTTGCTGAGGGGTTAAAAAGAAGGTTAGAGAAAGCCAAAGGGGCGTGGGCGGAAGAGGTGCCAAGGATTGTATGGGCATATCACACCACGCCCCAATCCTCTACTATGGAGACGCCCTTCAGTTTGGTGTACGGGTCGGACGCGATGATTCCAGTAGAAATACATGAAAGCTCACCACGTTTTCAAAACTTTGTGGTGGAGGAGTCCAATGAAGAGAGGCGGGTAAACCTGGATCTGCTAGAAGAAGCCAGGGAAGAAGCCAGAATAAAAGCTGAAGCGACGAAGAGAAGAGTAGAGCGGCAATATAGCTCTAAGGTAAAGCCGCGACAGTTTCAGGTTGGCGACCTAGTGATGAGGAAAGCGCACCCATACGAGTTGGAGAATAAGCTGTCTCCCAAGTGGACCGGGCCCTTCAGAGTTACTGAGGCTAAGGGCAACGGTTCGTACAACCTGGAGACTTTAGATGGAGGGCCCATCCCGCGCAGTTGGAATGCAGCCAACTTAAAATTTTATTTCAGTTGACTTATGTAAGCAGTATGTAACAATTTAGTTGAAGGGGACGCTCTTTTTCCCTCTCGGGGGTTTTTTAATGAGGTCACCCTAATAAAAGGAAAAACCAGTTTGAGAAAAAGAAGTGCCTTGGTTTTCAGCCTTTATCTTTCCTTGTTTGAAGATTATGTGATGCGCCGCCTAGGCCATGGCGTCGCCAAGAAAGAAGGCGTCGCCTAGGTCATGGCGTCGCCCAGAAAGAAGGCGCCACCTAGATAAGGGCGTTGCCCTGAGCAGGCGTCGCCCAAGTGAAGGCATGCATCGTTGGAAGAACGGGACGAAAGGAAAGCGCGCAGTACATGAAGCATATGCAAAGTAAAGTGGCGTTGCAAAAAATCAAGGGTGATATTGAAAAGTTGTCGTTACAAGCAATGTTCAATACAATGGGAGTAGTACAAAGGGAGCAAACGCTACAAATCATGCAAAAACACGAACAAGCCATTTCTCAGCGCTCGTCAGAGTCATCACTGGAGGAAGGCGAAGCCCCTTTTCCAGCCCGCAGCGCTCGAGTAAGTCGTGTCCTCTTTTCGTGGTTTAGTTTCGAACCTGCACCAGGGGAAAAGACGTGTTAGAGACACCATGAAGAAAGACAGGCACAGTTAGAAAGTAACAAAGGCCGAGTTTCCTAAGGCAGTAGTTCTTACATATGTACTTCTCAAGAGTCCCATCGTTGAACTCCAGGCTGATCACCGTAGCAGAGTCAAAACCTCCCGCCTCAGCAAGAATCTGGCAAGCTATTTGATCACTTGGAGCCAGATTCTTGAGGGGTTTGGCTTTGAGGACCTTTTCCTCTCTCACCCAGTACAGCGGAAACCCATCCAGAGCGTCGGGAACAAGATCAGTACGGCAGATCTTGAAGAACCGGCCTTTCCACCCCGTGAACGAGCTTTGAAAGGGTGTGAAGAGAACTCTTCCGGGTACATTGCTGAGAGTTACCCAGAGGTTGTGTCTCTGCCTCTTCACCTCAAAGAAGTGAAGAAAGAGGTCAACCGAGGGTGCACAACCCAGAAACCCGAAGAGAATGTCGAAGGCTTTGACAAAGGCCCAGCTGTTGGGGTATAACTGGGCCGGAGCAACGTTGATCTCCGTCAGCAGTTCCTTCTCGAACCAGGAGAAGGGTAAGCGCACCCCGATGGTCTTGAACACCACCTGGTAAAAGTAAAAGAAAGGGACCCCGTCGTTGGCCCGTTCGTCTCCACACACTGGCTCCCCCAGAGTGCAAGGGAGCACAGCGATGTCGTCATCATGCCTCCTTGCGAAGGCCCGGTGGTCATAAGAACATGACTCCCCTTTGTGCTCCCGTATGGCCCTGGTAGAGAGTAAGCATGAACACTCGTCAAGAAGTTCATTCGAAGCCCAAGGGTACAAATCTTTGGGACGGACCCTGGAGGAAGCAGCGTGAAACGACATTCTTTAACAAGATCAGGACTGCCAAAAATGCAAGAGTTGAGCGAGGGGAGCGAAGGTTAGAACAACCCTTCGACAGAGAAGAAAGGGTGCAAGAAGGAAGGGTGCAAGAAGAAAGAACGCAAGTAGGTTATGAAGAGTGAGAAAATGATGAAGATAGTTCTAGAGTTTGAAGAGTTAAATAAAGCGGTTAGAGCGCCAAACGACGCGAATGGATGCACCGCACGATTGATACACGTGGCAGAAGACGAAAGGATGACGCTGGCACCACTGGTTTAAATCAGAAAACGTCGTATCAGCAGAATATCCAGTGGTACGATGCGCCGTCGAAAGTGAGTCAGGGGTACAGCAGGAGTCAGAACTTAATGGAATGACTAGATGCCCCATCAACCATACAAGCAGCGCCACGTGGATCAAGTCGAATGACGGAACGTCCCATCAGCTATACAAGGAGCGCCACGTGGATGGCACAGACAAAGCCTTGAGCTCTTCCCTGCCATCAGGCATCGACCAAGGCAAGAATCAAAGTCAATGTCGAAGTAAAGGTAACGCCCGAGGCGTCGCCCGGAAGGACGTGAAGGGCGACGCCAGCGTGAGACGTCACGGGCGTCGCCAACCCAAATACCAACTGGCGTCGCCTCCCCGATACCCAAAGGTAGGAAAGACTGTGGAGGGAGACGAAAGTGAAGGAAGCAGAGTTAGTTGCTGGCGTTGTTTCCCCGATACCCACAGGTAGGAAAGACTGTGGAGGGAGACGAAAGTGAAGGAAGCAGAGTTAGTTGCTGGCGTTGTTTCCCCGATACCCACGGGTAGGAAAGACTGTGGAGGGAGATAAGATCGCCAAACGCCAGCGAATTACTGGCAGAGTGTTCCCCGATACCTATGGGGAGGAAAGACCATAGAGGGAACGAACCCCGCCCAAAGCACTCGACGTTTTAGACACCCGGGGACGATACGACACTGCTGTAGCAGGCCTCTCCTTAGGCGTGGGCGCTGGGGGCTAAGAATCAGGGAGAGAACCGCTTCGGTGTTAGAAACACCTCGTGGACGATACGGCGTCACTAGGTGAGCCTCTCCACGGGCGTGAGGGTTGGCACGCGACCTTTTTTCGATCATACAAAGCCGCCCAACGAAGTGAGAGACATGGGCAGAACACAGGTAAAATGATCGAAGCGCGCGAAGGTAAAAGATGAGAATCAGATCGCACAAGCAGAATCGTATATGGCAAGGACATAAAGGGAATCATGCGAACGCCCCAAATCAGAAGCAAGAGTGCGGGTAGTTCAGAAAATTACAAGTTTTAACAGATAAAATCAAAAACGAAGGTAAAGTATAAAGCGGTTAAGCGTGAAGCTGAAGGTGGCGGTTGAGAGGCAGCGGTTCAGTCGTCCATGTCCATGGGCACGACCTTCCCGTCGACGACATGGTGCATGGGGTCGCAGTTTGAAATGTTGATGCCAGGGTTCTCACAGGACGCCTGGGTCAGAGCCTCTTGGAACCCCTCCTCGAAAGTACCCGCCATCTCCTGGATAAGGGACTTTTTCTCCTTCTCCAGCTCCTCAACAGCGGCATCCCCAGAGGCCACCTGCTTCTCTAGAGCCTCCTTCTCAACGCGAAGTCGACTGACCTCGACCTGTAATTTGTCGTAGTCAGCCCGGAGAAGGTCCATAGCTTTGGCCTTCGTGGCCATTTCTCCCTCCATCCGCTCCATCTTGGCAGCCTGTTCACAGCAACGGTCCTTCAGGTCCTTTCGAGTTTCTGCATCCGTTTTGACCAGTTCCTGAAGACCCGTTACCTGGACTTGGAGAGCAACTTCCCGAGTGTAGAAGCCAGCCTGGAGCTCCAATGCCTCTGCCAGTTGCCTCTCAGTTTCTGCTTTGGACTCTTGTATTTGTTTCAGAGAAGTTTGATAAGCTTCGTTCTGGCGTCCCAGGGTCCTCATTTCCTCTTCCAGGGTAGTTGCCTTTGTTTCCAAGGCCTGGAGAGTTTGAGCTTGCAAGACCGCGTTTCTGGCCTGGGCGCGCCATTCAAGGGCCACCGCCAGGAAGGCCCCCAGGTAGAAGGGCATGCCTTCCTTCCTGTTTGTACCCTCTGGCAGAGTCCCGCAGCTGAAGCCCCTCATTAGATGCATAATCGGAGGAGGGATGGCGATGAAGTCAGGGGCGGCAGCGACGGAAGCAGGGGAAGCAATGGTTTCTGCCGGCGGCGGAGGCGGGGCAGATTCGGCGCCTTCGCCCCTTTCCTCGTGGAGTGTTATGGTAGGGAGTGAGGTTGCGCTCGGGGGGTTATCCATGAAGGGGTTCCCTCCCTGGGGCGACGCCTCTACCGAAAGAGGAACCCGCGCAGATTTTCTTCTTCTGAAGGGAGCCACGCCTTCTGAGTCCTCATCATCTGTTAGAACCTCCAAATCTCGTTTCCCTTTGTCAAGGGGGGTTGGAGCCGGTGACGAGGCCGCGGCTAGGGGAACAGCGACAATGGGTGGAGGAGAGCGAGGAGTCTGAAGTGCTGCAAGGTTGCGAGGAGATGACGGAGGTGAACTCGAGATAGCCTCGACGGTGATCGGAGGAGGCGGCGACAGAATCGGCGGGGGAACCGGATCGGCAGCAAGGGTGGAGGAGGCGCCCGCCTTGGCGGCCCGTGCCTCCTTCATTGCCTTCGCCAGCATCATTCTCTTGGAAGCGCCCATCACCGATCCTACATCACGATAGACCAAACAGCAAGAATTAAGACCAAAGTAACTATGCAAAATTACAACACACATGGAGGCGTGAAATGCAAGCAACATAGCACACTATAAAATGAGTATAAGAGTCCAGGGGGACCAATGTTCGATAGCAAGCTGTTCACAACAAAAGGATGAGGGGAGAGCCCCTTACCAAAGTAGGTGGTCAGGGCGTGAGCATTGTACTCGCTAGTGACCAGCTTCAAGGTATCAAAAACGATCCCCAACCCAGCCAAGGCTTTGCTTACCTCCCTATCGGCGGGAGATAGCTCTTCCAGGGTCTTAGCCCTGAGCAATTTAGGGCGCTCCGTCCAGTAAAGGGGGAAGCCATCCAAAGCTGTGGGATCGTGATTGGCGCTGCACACCCTGAAGAATTTCCCTTTCCAGTTCTTGTAAGAATTCTGGAAGAGGGATAGGAGGATCCTGCCTGCGATCCCGGAAAAGCTTACCCAGAAGCTTTTCCCCTGTTTCTTCACCTCAAAGAAATGCAGGAAGATATCTACAGAAGGGGGGATGCCCAGGTATCCACAAAGAATTTGAAAGCCCCGCACGAATGCCCAGCTGTTGGGATGAAGCTGGGCGGGGGCAGTGTTGATTTCAGTGAGAAGCTCCCGTTCGAAGGGAGTGAATGGGAGACGCACTCCTACGCGCTTGAACACGGTCTGGTACATGAAGAAGAAGGGTTTCCCCTTTCTAGGTCTGTCGTCCAAACAAACAGGTTCCCCAGGCCTGCCGGGACGGACGGATATGTGGGCGTCGTGGGTGCGGCAGAAGGCGTTAAAGTTGTACAAATGGGGATCCCCCGGGTGAGGTTCCAGGTCCTGGAAGGAAGTCAGGCTGGTGCATTCACTCAGGAGCTCGTCGGGGGCCCAGGGGTAGAAGGCTTTGTAGTTGGACTTGGGGGTCGTGGGAGAAGAATCAGGCTCCGCGTTCACGCGCGTCATGGTGAAAATAGATAGCTGGAGAAAGAAGAGAGGAAAAAGGGTTTAGCAAGTTTAGCCATGGCAAGAAGGGGAAAGAGCCCCAGGAAGCGTCACCCACGCGAGAAAAATCAGAGGAGGAAGAAGAAGCGGAGAAATGCAGTAATACGAGAATAACAACAGTCCCAGGCAGTTCAATGAATCCTATAATGCGACGAAAGGGAAGAGTCGTGAATACCCGAGATCGTACCTTTGTTATTGGAATGGAGGCAGTAGACGAGCGCAGCTAGGAGAGAATCGCGATTGCAGAGAAAAGGGGTTTTGAAGGCGATGAACAGTGCGGAGTTGTAGAGTGAATGAATGTAACAGTAGGGTGAGCGCGGGGTTTGGAGTAACTTAAACGTTACATTTCGCAACTCGAGAGGCGCTAACCTAGGGCCGTGGGATCGTGCCACGCGTCAGGGAATCAACTTACCCAAGGGAAACGCAAAGGTCCCTGGAGGATGGCCGCGCGATGGGCCACGTGGCGCGCGATCAAGGGTAGCCCAAAAGGTATTATCATCCTCATTTCAGGGGATGTCCAATCAGTCATTAAGAATACCCCTGTGGTTCAGAAAATGTCACGTCAGTAATTCGAAGAATTGCTGAGTCAGCAGAGAATGACACGTCATCCGGATAGCACGTGGACGGCGTGGGCGAGGCTTTAGTCTTGACGCTGAAGACAAGTCTTCGGCTTAAGACTGGGGGGCTTGTGTACCGTCCCGTATCCGGGCATTGACTAAGTCAAGGTCAAAGTCAACGGCTGGAGAGTCAAAGTCAACGCAAGGCTTCGCCTGGGTGGAGAGACGCCAAGAGGAAGCGTCGCCAAGGCAAGGCGTCACATAGGTGAAGGCGTCGCCCAACCAGGGCGTCACCAGATCAAACAGTGCTAAAGTAAGGCAATCACGGTGTGGTTCCCCGATACCCATGGGTAGGAAAGATCATGGAGGGAGCGACGCCGTGGGAAGGCCTCAGGTCCCAATAGCACAGGGCAGCGATAAAGAGAAGGAAAAGGTGGCTTCAAGGCCATAGTAATAGTACCAGTGAAGGGCAGCCTGACTCGTGAAGTGCTCCTGCCGCCCCAGAGACGCCCGTGGGGCAGATACGACTCAAGAGGAAAGTCACGCCCAGGGCAACCGGGTGCAGAGTACAAAAGGAAGGCAGATACGCTCTCAAAGTAAGTGACTAGATACTTGGGGGCATGAGTTGGCACCCAAAAAGTCACCCCTAGCATAGTAGCACTCCCAGCAGGAGGACTCACACGTAGAAACGTCCCCAGATGGGCAGAAGCGTCCCCGGATGGGGTCATGGCGTCGTGAGGCTCTCCACGTGTACGACAGCCATGCCAGAATGGAAACACCCTTTAGTCAGGTGCCAGGTAATTAAAAGTTATTCAATACAGTTTCCCTTTCGAGCATTCAGGTACTATAATGGCTCCCGAGCGTTTCAACGTCTTAAATGCGCTACGTTTTCTAATTAAGCGCTTTAATGAGTGCATTACGTTTGTGATTAAAAGCGCTTTAAGGCGCTTTAAATGCTTGGGTAGTTTAAATAGCGCAGAGAATGTTGGAAAAAGGGTTGGAACTTTCGGCAAATTTACCAAAGAACTCTCTAGTTGCTTGCTCCCGCTTCAAGGTTACGTACAAGTGACTAGGGAATATTTTTTCCTGAAAGAGACAACACACATATATACACAGTTCTTTTACCACCTTCAGAGTGCCATACGCGGTGCTCAGACACGTAGGTGGACAGTTTTTGGTGTTTCTTGCTGGCTGACTTGAGCGTCGGAGTGCACACGGCCGCTAGGGCGCCTTTTTGTCCTCTTTTTTGTAGGAATCCACAGGCAACCAGTGGGAAGGAGTCCCTAGCTGACGGTTGAGGTCGCGCACGAAGACGTCCCGGTCAACCGGACGGAACAAATTCTTAAAAGTGCCTAATCATATTCCAACTCTTGTTGAATCCATAACATGTTCATATCATATCTCCATCATGTTATTGGAATCATATCAGGAGGTGTTCTCTGCGAACATGCCCTTCCCGCTCCCGAGACTTCTAACCCAAGGGAAAGTCTGTGATTGACCTCTTAAAAGAGGATTTCTCTTATGAACCATTTCTCACAACCTTAGCGTTCTCACTCGAGGGGGAGGTGTTCTCTGCGAACTTACCTCTCTCGCACTCGAGACCTCTAACGCAAGGGAAATGGCTCTTATCTGACCTCATCTTCGCTCAGAGATGAGGGAGGATTTCTCTGGTGAACCATACTTATTCATTCTTGGTGTTGTCACTCGAGGGGGAGGTATTCTCTTACGAACCTACCTTTCCCACACTCGAGACCTCTAACCCAAGCGAAGGAGGATTTAACTGGTGAATTATTTTGTTCAACCTTGGCGTTCTCACTCGAGGGGGAGGTGTTCTCTGCGAACCTACCTCTCCCGCGCTCGAGACCTCTAACGCAAGGGAACAAGTTCGTAACTGACCTTGTCTTCACTCAAAGGCGAGGAGTATTTTGCTGGTGAACCATTTCATTCGACCTTTGTGTTCTTACTCGAAGGGGAAGGTGTTCTCTCCGAACCTACCTTTTCTACACTCGAGACCTCTAACGCAAGGGAACAAGTTCGTAACTGCACTGTACAAAAATTCGAGAAAATATTTTAATCAAAAATTATTGGGTGACCTCATTAAAAAACCCTTATAAGGGAAAAATAGTGTCCCCTAAGAACTATGTACAATGTTACTGTTCAACTGAAGTAAAACTTCAGGTTGGCCGCATTCCATGTACGAGGAATCGCGCCTCCTTCCAGCGTCTCAAGCCTGTATGCTCCATTCTCAAGGGCCTCTGTCACTCTGAAAGGACTAGTCCACTTGGGGGACAGCTTGTTCTCTAGCTGATAGGGGTGGGCCTTCCGCATCACCAGGTCGGCGACCTGGAACTGGCGAGGCTTCAGCTTCGAGCTCTACTTGTACTCCACCCTTCTCTTCAACACTTCAACTTTGATTCTTGCTTCCTCCATGACTTCATCCAGTAAGTCCAGGTTCACCCTTCTTTCTTCGTTGGAATTTTCGGCTACAAAGTTCAAGAAGTGTGGCGAGCTATCCTGGATCTCCACTGGAATCATTGCGTCTGACCCATACACCAACCTAAAGGGTGTCTCTCTAGTGGTGGAGTGGGGAATGGTGTGGTAAGCCCACACTATTCTAGGAACCTCTTCTGCCCAGGTTCCTTTGGCCTTCAAAAGCCTTCTCTTCAGACCTCTGAGCAGGACTCTGTTGGCATACTCGACCTGCCCGTTCGTTTGGGGGTTCTCGACTGATGCGAACACCTGCTTTATTCCAACCTCTGAGCGTAGCTTACCCAGTTGTTGGCTTGTAAACTGTGCGTCGTTGTCAGACACCAAGCGCTTCGGTACCCCGAAGCAGCACACTATGCTCTTCCACACGAAGTGCGTGATCTTGTGGGTCGTGATCTAGGCCACACGCTCAGCCTCGATCCACTTCGTGAAGTACTCTATGGCGACCACGAGGTACTTCATCTGCCTTACCGCCAAAGGAAAGGGTCCCAGGATATCGATTCCCCATGTATGGAAAGGCCAAGGGTTGTAAATCGACCTGAGCTCTTCTGGCGGCGCCTTGTGCCAGTCAGCGTGTTGTTGGCAATGCTTGCACTATTGTGCGTACCTCGTGTAGTCTTCCCTTACGGTTGGCCAATAGTATCCCGCACGAATGACCTTGGATGCTAGAGATTGTCCACTGATGTGACTCCCACATATCCCTTCGTGGAGTTTTGCCATTATTCGTACGCATTGGTCTCCGCTTACACATACCAAGATTGGATGGGTGAACCCATGTCTGAACAGCTCTCCGTCAATGAGAGTGTACTTGGCAGAATTTTTCTTGATTTTCCTGGATTCAATGGGTTCCAGAGGGAGTATCCCATCAGCCAGGTAGCACTTATAGGGCGTCATCCAAGTTTCTCCTCCTTCGACCAGGCACACCTGCATCGATTCCTCCCCCAAGAGGATTGGGTATATGCCTACCTTGGGAGTCTACAGTGTTTCCTAGGTCAACGACCGATGACTTCTCACCCCTCCTCTTGTCGTGCTGACCTGGTGCACCCCCACCCAGTTATCTACGGTGAAAGTTCGAGGTGTCTTCAGGTTTTCTTGTATGACCGTCCTCTGTGTGCCCCCCTTGCCTGAACTGGCGAGCTTAGCTAGCAAGTCAGCTCGGGCATTCTGCTCTCTAGGGACATGCACCAGCTCGAACACCACGAACGACCCCTTCAAAATCTGGACATACCCTAGGTATGCGGCCATTTGAGGGTCATTTGCCTGGTATTCTCCAGTCACCTGACCTGTGACTAATAGGGAGTCGCTCTTCGCCAACAAACTTCGCCCTCCCATCTCTTTTGCCAACAGCATGCCCGCAATGAGGGCCTCGTACTCCGCCTGATTGTTGTTGGCCTTGAAGGCGAACCGTAGGGCCTGCTCGATCAACATCCCGTTCAGTCCCTCCAAGATCACACATGCCCTGCTGCCTTGCTGGTTAGAGGACCCATCTACAGAGAGCACCCACCGGAACTTGGCTTCCTCTTGGTTCGCATCTGCCGAGGAGAGCTCTACCACAAAATATGCGTAAACTTGGCCTTTGATAGGACCTCGGGGCTCGTACTGGACATCGAACTCTGAAAGTTCCACTACCCACCGTACCATCCTTCCCGCCACATTTGGTTTCTAGAGGACCTTGCGGATAGGTAGGTTTGTCATCACCACCACTGTAAAACTCTGGAAATAATGGCGAAGTCTTCTAGCTGAGAACACCACTGCCAGGGTTGCCTTCTCTAGGGCCTGGTATATGACCTCGGGTCCTTGCAATACTTTGCTCACAAAGTATATAGGCTTCTACACTTGGTCCTGCTCCTGCACCAGAACCGAACTGATCACCCGCTCCGTCACCGTGAAATACAGGCGAAGCGGAGTACCTAGATGTGGCTTGCACAATACTGGAGGACTGGCCAGGTACTCATTCAGCTTGAGGAACACCTCTTCGCACTCCCTGATCCAGACGAACCTGTTGTTCCTCCTCAGGCACTAGAAGTAAGGGTGACCCTTGTCTCCTCCATCTGATACAAATCTGGACAGAGCGGCTATCCGCCCTGTTAACTGCTGCACCTCCTTTATTGAGATTGGACTTCTCATAGCAAGGATCGCAGCGCACTTTTCGGGATTTGCCTCTATCTGATGGATATCAAGTAAGAGAGGATTTCACTAATGGAGGAAGAGGCCATCCACCCAAGCATTTAAAGTTCTTCCTTCTAGTCTTCTCAAAAATTAAAAAAGAATTAAATAAACAGAGGATCAAGCCTAAAGCCAACAAGAAGACTATAAGCATTCAAGAATGGGCTCCAATTAATATCTCTCTTTGTAGTTTAATTTGTATAAATTTGTAAATAATATAGAATAGCTTTAGGATATGCTAAAGAGGGAAACCTTAAAGACACCTCCATTGTATAGCACTTTAGGCGCTAGTTTTAGGAAAAATCTAGAAAGGTGTCTCTTCACACTCCTTTAGGTGCTAGAATAGAAGGAGTTAGAAGGTAACCTTTCAAGCTTCTCTTGTACATTTGTGACCAGCCCTCTCTATTATAAAAGGGGTGCTTAGGTCTTTGAAATAATAAGATTGATTTTTTAGAGTAAAGAACCTCTACCAAATTGGTGAGTGATTGAGAGAGACTTGTGTCTTCTTCTCTTCTAGTCTTATCTTGAGTGAATTCTTGGGCTCTCAAGTGGCGGCAACAACACTCATCTTGAAGCCAACCATCCTTCAAGTGGCGTGCACATTCCAAGAGCTTCATCCACATAAGTCCATTTTCCCCTTCACTTTCCAAATTACCCATTTTTGTTCTACTTGTTTGTTTTAACTTTCAATCGGTGTAATCTCTTCCTTATGATGTCCTCTTTCATTTGCTGCACTTATATTCAATTTTAATCCGTTCAAATTGGTTGTTCTTGTTGTTTTGGTCACGTCCTCCATGGGTATAAATGCTATATGTTGTGTTCTTGAGTTTTTATCCATGGGTTTGTTGTTCTTGATGGGTTTCTATGTGAGTTTGGCTTGGTTCTTGTGATTTGGTGAGTTCTTGAATGTTTAAGAACATTGATCCAATTCTTAAAAAGTGCCTAATCATATTCCAACTCTTGTTGAATCCATAACATGTTCATATCATATCCCTATCATGTTCTTGGGTTCATATCATGTGGTATCATGAGTCTTAGGTGTGTTCTTGTGTATGTTTGAGTTGTTTTGGCACTTTTAATTCAATAACTTTACATTCTTGTCTTTACCTTTCTGTTTTAGGTTTATTTTTGGGTATTTCTTGCTGTTTTCTTTTTCTTAATAGATTGTGTTTGTGTCATTTTGATTTTTGAATCTCTATAAGTTTTGTCAAAGTCATGTTTCTCCAAAAATGTTATCAATTCTATGTAGTCCTTTTGTTGATAATTTTGGTTTCTTGATTTTTTTTAATTGAGTGCAGTTTTATGTGTTTGTTTTCTTGATCCTTTGGTGCTTTTTCTTTTTAGATTTGAGTTCTTACTTGTATTTTAGATCTATACAAGTTCTTGAAACATCAATTCTATTATGTCTTTTGAAGTTTCTCAATTCTGCTTTTAATTCCAGAATAGGTTTCTTCTATTTTTCTTGAAAACGTGCTAACTGTTTGGTTTATCAAAATTTCTATGCTTACTGGAAAATTCTGAAATTTTGTATTTCAGTAGTTTGAAGTGTTATAAAAGAGTAAAAAAAATAAGTACAGCAAAATTCAATATACAAAATAAAATGATAAATAAAATACGTACAGTGTGTAAAATTCTGCTTCTGGAAAAACGGTGATTTGGCTGTAATTTTCGGAAATTTATCACAATTTATTGGCTTACTGTTTTTGAGTAATTTCAGTGCCAAGTTTTAGATAACATCTTGAATTTCTAGTGGTTAAAATTTCACATTCCAGTTCGTTTTCTACAGTTCCAGTCAAATCTGTAAAGTCATGCACAGTTTACATAAAATTCCAGTAGTTCTGTTTTTGTTTTCTTCATCTATTCTAGTGTTTTTCTTTAGGTTTCTTTTGTGTGCCATCCTTTAATTGAGTAGCTTATTTTTCTTGATTGTCTTTTCTTCGCTATTCTTTGAGTTTGTCACCTATCTTGTATTCCTTTTGCTATAGCCTTTCTTGTTTACACCTTTTCTTGATTGTGGTGTATTGGCTTTAAGAAAGAGTGGTTTGCTTTGACATATTTCATTTGAGAGTTACCATAACCTTAAGAGCAGATTGGTTGAGGGAAGTATTCTTTCTTGGAGTGATTTGAGTGTTTTTTAATTTTCATTACAGCACTATATTTGTTCTGTAACGTCCCGTATCCGGGCGTTGACAAAGTCAAGGTCAAAGTCAACGTCGGGGTCAAAGTCAACATAAGGCGTCGCCTAGGTGAGGCGACGCCAAGTGCAAGCATCGTCGAGGCGGGGCGTCGCCGAGAGGAAGCGTCGCCAAGGTAAGGCGTCGCCTAGTAGGCGTCGCCCAGCTAGGGCGTCGCCAAGGTCAAATGTCACAAAAGCAAGGCAATCACAGTGTTGCTCCCCGATACCCATGGGTAGGAAAGACCATGGAGGGAGCGACGCCGTGGGAAGGCCTCAAACCCCGATAACCCGGGGTAGCAATAAAGAGAAGAGAAAGGTGGCTTCAAGGCCATAGTAATAGCGCCAGTGGAGAGCAACCTGACTCGTGAAGCGCCCATGCCGCCCCAGAGACGCCCCTGGGGTAGTTACGACCCATGAGAAGGGTCACAACCGGGGGCAGCCAGGTGCAGGGCACGAGAGGAAGGTAGATACGCTCTCAAAGTGAGTGACTAGATGTTTGGGGGCATGAGTTGGCACCCAAAAAGTCACCCCTTGCGCAGATGCACTCCCAGGTAGGAGGACTCACACAAGGAAATACCCCCATATGGGGTCACGGTGCTGTGAGGCCCTTCACATGTACAGCAGCCAAGTCAGAATAGAAACGTCAATTTGTCAGGTACAAGGTAATTAAAGCTATTTAATAAAGTTTATGTTTTGAGCGTTTAAGGTACTATAAATGCTCCCAAGCGGTTTAAACGTCTTAAAGGCGCTGAACGTTTTATAATTAAATGCGCTTTAAGGCGCTTTGAATGCTGGAGTAGCTTAAATAGCGCCTTGAATGTTGGAAACGGGGTTCAGACTTTTGGCAGACTTTCCCAGAGTACACTCTAGTTGCTTGCTCGAGTCTTGAGGCTACGCACAAGGGACTAGAGAGAGGTTGTTTGCCAGAGGGAGAAAAGATACACAATACACAGTTTCTTTTGACCACCTTCAGAGTGCCATTCACGGTGCTCCGATACGGAGGTGTAGAGTTTTGGTGTTTCTTGCTAGCTAACTTGAGCGTCGGAGTGCAAACGGCCGCTAGGGCGCCCTTTGTCCTTCTTTGCAGGAATCCACAGGTAACCAGTGGGAAGGAGTCCCTAGCTGACGGGTGAGGTTGCGCACAAAGACGTCCCAGGTCAACCGGCCGGAACATGTTCCATTTTCTAGCCTTGTTTTTCTTGAAATTGTTTGTTCTTTTTGTTTGTTGTTTTGATTTTGCAATGGCTACCTTATCAAGTGCAGCACCTTCTAAACGTCATTCCCATTCAAATGAATACTTCATTAATGAATTACAAGAAATTAAAACAATACTTGCAAAACGAGATGAGGAATTGAGACAAATGGAGACAAAGCTTCAAATCTTAGAATAACACATGGAGAAAAGATTGTCAAAACTTGCCATGAAGCATGAAAGATCCATTCCTCATGGCCAACATCATCATGGGCATGTTTTAAGGATTTCCAACAACTATGGGAACTTTGAAAAAAGGAAGAATGGAAAATACATAAACTTGAAGATAGGCGCCAACATGTGGCATTCCTTATTCTCATATTGTAAATCTTCCTACTTTTAGTGGTGTTGATGATGGCTATGTGTATTTAGATTGGGAAGCTAAGGTTGACCATATTTTTCATGTGTATAAGGTCCAAGATGACCACAAACTTAGGATAGTTTCTTTACACTTTTTGGACTATGCCAAAGAGTGGTGGCATCAAACTCTTAGGCACATTGGATATAACAAGAGACCTCCCGTGGTTTCTTGGAATGATTTGAAAGAGTGTATGCGCGCGAGGTTTGTTCCTCCTTCTAGGAAGGAACACTTGTTGAAGTTCCAAAGGCTTCCTCAAGGACATAGGACGGTAGATGAATACTTTAAAGATTTTGAAACAACTTTGACTAAAATGAATATGCATGCTAGAAAACCCAAGAATTTACCTGTTTCCACCCTGAATACGCACTTCTCAGGGTTCAACTTCAACCTGTACTTAGCTATTGTAGTAAATAGCTCTTCTAAGTCAGCCACATGCTAATCCTTCACCTGTGAGGTCACCACCATGTCGTCCATGTAGGCCTGTACGTTTCACCCCAACATAGGCGCTAGCACTCTGTCCATCAGCCTCTGGTAGGTAGCGCCTGCGTTCTTGAGCCCGAAGGGCATCACTGTGTAACAATAACAAGACAGCTCCATCATGAACGCCATCTTGCACTCGTCCCTGGGGTGCATCTTGATCTGGTTGTACCCAGAAAAAGCATCCAGGAAGCTGAGCATCTAGCATCCCGAGGCGTTGTCTACCAAGGCATCGATGCTTGGTAGGGGATAGGAGTCCTTCGGGCATGCTTTGTTGAGGTCCGTGAAGTCGACACACATCCTCCACTTCCCTTTGGCCTTCTTCACCAAGACCACGTTCGCCAACCACTCAGGGTACTGGATCTCCCTTATGTGGTCGGCGCTCAGTAGCTTCTTCGTCTCTTCCTTAATGACCCGCTACCTCTCTTCGTTGAACTTCCTTCTTCTCTGGCGGACAGGCCTGACCTTGGGGTCCATGGTGAGGCGGTGGCACAAGAAGTTTGGGTTTATGCCTGGCATGTCCGAGGCGGACCATGCGAAGGGATCCAGATGTCGTGCTATGACCTCGGCGATCTGATCATGTGCTGCTTGGCCCAGCGACTTTCCAAGCTTGAACATTCTACCTCCAATCTCCCTCTCCAGGACTTCCCCTACTGGTTCGGGTCGCCTCTCCCGGGCGATCTCTGCTGGGGCAACCCTTTCTTCACTTGGTGCCCTGGTGGTAACCATGAACACCCCTCTCTTTGTTTTGAGGTTGTTCTCATAACACCTCTTAGCTTCCTTCTGATCTAACCTGATGGTAATCACCTTCCCTCCCAAGTCAGCCAACTTCATCTTCATGTGCCTCGTCGACGCCACCGCCCTCAGCCTGTTCAGCGTAGGTCTTCCCAATAGTATGTTATAAGCGGAGGGGGCATTGACGATGAGGTACCTGATGTTCTCCGTGCGGGACGCGGCTCCATTTTTGAAGGTGGTCCTCAGCTCTAAGTGCCCACGCACCTCCACTTGGTCTCCCGCGAAGTCGTACAAACAACCAGTATAAGGCCTCAACTGATCAGGGGACACCTACAGCTTATTGAAGGTCGTCCAGAACATCACGTATGTCGAGCTCGCTTGGTCCACCAATACACGGTGTACCTTTCTTCCTGCAATTACCACCGGGATCACCACCGGGTCATTGTCGTGGGGGACAACATCTCGGAGGTCGGCCTTGGTGAAGACAAGGTCGATGTCAAGGGCCTCATCCGCCTCTTGCACCTCTACTGACATCATTGCTCGGGCATACTTCCTCCGCTGAGAAGCGGTGCACCCTCCTCCTGAGAAACCCTCCGCGATAGTGTGGACCTCACCATGCACGAGTATCTCGTGTCCCTGATCCTCTCCTAAAGCTGTCGAGTTCGGGGCTCCCTGATCAGGAAACTGCTCTTCACCATCTCATCTAACTGGTGTCCCAACACCAAGCAGTTGCGTATGGGATGGCCAAACGCTTGGTGGAACTCGCACCATATGTTCTTGTTGGGCCGTAACTTCTTGTCGGACTTAGCGGGTATCATCAATCTTTCCGCTATATTGGGGACAGCAATCAGGTCCTTCAGCTCTACCACGAAATTGTGCCTTGGTGGCACATTCTCCCTTGCGCGTCCCCTAGACTGAGGCTTTCTGGGCTAGTAAGGCTGCTGCTTCGTTGGAGCCTTCTTCTCTGTCGTTGCCTCATGTACCCTTAGGGGTTGAGGTCGACCTGGTGCTCGTGGGCACGTGGGAACAGCGCACGTGCGCTTCTCGTTGACTACTCCCTCCGCGGCAATGTGAGCCACCGCTCGACGCCTTATCTCGCCGAAAGTTTTAGGGCAGTTCCTGATGAGTGACTCTCTGAAAGGTCCTGGCACAATGCCTTTCCTGAACGTGTGCACCATCATTGTTTCATCCTTGATGTTTAGCCTTACCACCTGTGCCCCAAAATAGTTAAGGAACTCCTTTAGGTACTCTCCCTAATACTGTCTTACGTCAAAAAGATCGTAAGAAATGGGTGGTGGGGCCCGATTCATGATATACTGCTCTCTGAAAAAGCTTAGAAAGTTGCGTGAACGACGTTACGTAGCCATCAGGGAGGCCGATGAACCAATCCATCATCGTGCCCACCAGCGTGCTCATGAACAGCTTGCATTGCACCGCATCAGATCCCCCAACCAACATCATCTGTGTATTGAAGGTCGTGAGGTGAGCCTCTGGGTCCTCCACCCCCGTGAAGGTGGCTTTAGGCCCCACGAACGTGGCTGGTAGCACAACATCCATAATCGCCTGCAAGAATGGCATTGGGAAATCCCTGGGTGGCGTCGTGTGTTCTTGATCCTCCACCTCACGTTCCCCTGCCTGATTGCGCAAATCCTTGCGCAATTCCTCGTTGGCTCTCTGCAGATCTTCATTTCTCACCAGCGACACAGCCAGGTTAATCTGGATTCGTTCTTGATTTGCTTTTGATGCCACCACCGTTTCTTGGAGAGCCTGCATCGTTTCCATGATCTGTTGCAGGATGAGGCTTTCGCCTCCGTTCGGTGCAACGGATCCTTGCCTCGTATTTCTCATCTTTCTTGATCTTTCTTCTCTTGTGAGTGGGGCAGTGTTTTAAATCGTGCCCCGCGGTGGGCGCCAAATGTTCCTTCCGGTTGACTCGATTATCTTCGTGAACCTACGACGATCACACACCCAATTGCCTCTGCCTTCGTTCGTGCCTTCTTTCGATCGAACACCTGAAAATACAAAGACAAAGGGCGCCCTAGAGGTCGTTTGCACTCTGACGCTCCAGTCAGTGTAGGGCTAGGAAACACCAATGTAATCTGTAAAAATCTTCCTGTGTATTTGTGTGTTCTGTGTAAAAACCGTTACGAATGAATCGCATACCTTACTAGGTTTGGTACTACCCTTTATATACTCTAGGGTTTCCACTGATTCCGCTAACCATAATTAGGTTTACTGATGGTGTGCCTTAGCGCCGCTATCACCCACTCTTAGGGCAATCTAGCACGTAAGACTCCCTTACTGGAGTGCAACCTCTTACGGGATGACCACCTGGGTACCAACTTGTGCACCTAATCTCTGGGGCCATCCGTCATGGGAGTACCCTAGTTGTTCACGTGCCATGCATGCAGCTCACCCCTGGAACATGACCCTCACGGGTCGTCTCTCCTCTAGTGGCTCTTTACTCGTGTTACGCCTAAACGCGTCATCCACACCACATGCATGGACCCCTCATGATCTAGGCTTCACCAGCTCATCTAACTGGTGTCCCAACGCTAAGCAGTTGCGTATGGGGTGGCCAAACGCTTGGTGGAACTCGCACTAGGCATTCTTGTTGGGCCCTAACTTCTTGTCGGACTTAGCGGGCATCTTAAGTCTCTCTGCTATGTTGGGGATAGCGATGAGGTCCTTTAATTCTACTATGAAGTCGTGCCTTGGAGGCACATTTTCTCTTGCATGCCCCCTGGTTTGGGGCTTCCTGGGTTGGTAGGGTTGTTGCTTCGTCGGGGTCTTCTTCTTTGTCGTTGCCTCATGTACCCTCAAGGGTTGAGGTCGGCCTGGTGCACATGGGCGCGTGGGAACAACACACGCGCGCTTCTCATAGACTTCTCCCTCCGCAGCAATGTGAGCCACCACTCGGCGCCTTATCTCGCCAAAAGTTTTAGGGTGTTTCCTGATGAGTGATTCGCTGAAGGGTCTTGGCACGATGCCCTTTCTAAATGCATGCACCATCATCTCCCTGATACTGCCTTACGTCAAAAAGATCGTAAGAAATGGACGGGGGAGCCCGATTCGCGATGTATTGTTCTCTAAACAGCTTCGTGAGTTGTGGGAACGACGTCACGTGGCCATCAGGGAGACTGATGAACCAATCCATCGCAGTTCCCACCAAAGTGCTCATGAACAACTTGCATCGCACCGCGTCAGAGCCCCCAACCAAAATCATCTGCGTATGGAAAGCCGTCAGATGAGCTTCCGGGTCCTCCGTACCGATGAAAGCGACCTTGGACCCTACGAACGTGGCTGGTATTACTGCATCCATGATCGCTTGCGAGAACGGCATTGGGAACTCCCTGGGCGGCGTCACAGGTTTTTGATCTTCCTCACTTTCGCCTTCCTGATTTTGCAAATCCCTGCGCAATTCCTCATTCGATCGGCGCAGTTCTTCATTCGCTGTCAACGACGCAGCTAAATCAGCCTGGATGCGTTCTTGATTCCCTCTTGACGCAACCACTTCTTCTTGGAGGGCCTGCATCGTGTCCATAATCTGTTGCAGGGTGAGGCTTTCGCCCCCGTTTGGTGCAGCAGATCCTTGCCTCGTATTTCTCATCTTCTCAATCTCTATGTTCTTGTTGGTGACAGTGTTTTAGATCGTGCCCCACAGTGGGCGCCAAATGTTCCTGCCGGTTGACCGAAAACGTCTTCGTATGTTTATGACAATCTCACGCCCAAGAATCCCTGCATTCACTCGTGCTTTCCTTCTGATGGAACACCTGAAAACACAAAGACAAAGGGCGCCCTAGAGGTCGTTTGCACTCCGACGCTCAAGTCAATCTTAGGGCTAGGAAACACCAAAACTGTTAAGCGTAAAGCTCTGTGTAAACTGTGTGTGTGAAGCACCGCAAATGAATAGCGTACCTTACTAGGTTTGTTACTACCCTTTATATAGTCCAGGGTTTCCACTACCCAAAATAGGCTTTCTGAGGGTGGGTCCTAACGCCGCTATTACCCACTCTTAGGGCAACCTAGCGCGTAAGGCTACCTAACTGGAGTGCGACCTCTGACGGGACGACCGCCGGGGTGCCACCTCGTGCACCTGATCTTTGGGATCGCTTGTGCTGGGAGCGCCCTAACCGTTAACGTGCCATGCGTGCAACTCACCCCTGGGACGTGACCCTCTCAGGTTGTATCTTTTCCAGTGGCTTTTTACTTGTGTTACGCCTGAACGCGTCATCCACACCACACGCATGGGCGCGTCATCCACACCACACGCATGTGCTCTCGTGACCTAGGCTTCTCCCTAACTGATAACTGGTGTGTGGTCTGGGATCCACCTCTCATGGCCCAGCTCTGCTGTTTGAATCACCGATGTCTCATCGCCCTCACTACATTGTCGGGTGGCACATCGGCACATCCTGGTGAACGATGTCTGACCACTCTTCGGTACCTTGGCACGCGTGCCTCGCGAGACGCTGACCCCTGCCACTCGTGAGACCCACCCTAAGCGGCTCCACCATCACTAGTGGTCAAACGAGGCCCGAGGACTGGTCGGTACAATTAATAAAAAATTAACTATATTAATAATATAAATATTAAAATAACATTAATATTTAAAATAAATTTTTAAAATAATGATAATAAATATTAATTAAAATCATTTTAATTATTTTAATTTTATTTCAAAAAAAAGTGTACACACCCAAAAAAATTATTTATAATAAAAATAAAAATATTAAATATATTTCTAATAAAATAAAAATGCCTATCTATATTAATACAAATAGTATAAAAAAATTTAGTTAAATTAAATTTTACAAAATATTTCATGTTTTATTATTTAAATATTTTAAAGATAAGAGTAAATTTGTAAATATATATAATTTAAAGAATCATAAATAATATTAAAATTATCTAAATACATAAATTAACTAACAAAATTAAAATAAATTAATAAATTGAAAAATAATTATTTATTTGAATTCTACATTATTTTATTATTTTATTTATAATTAAAAAATTAATTATTTTAATTAACTAAATTGTGTACAAAATTAATTATCATTTATTTCTTTTTTTTATACACAATGATAAATTTATAATCTTACAATTAACACAATTCAAAATAATTCAAAATATCCTTACAACCATAATATCACTCACATATTTCAATAAATTTTTCTCACATATTCACTCTAAGATACCTCAACTTTCTTCACACTTCCACTCCCTCACACCCTCAACTTTTCACTCCCCCACACTCTCTAATCCAAAGAAAGTGTTACTTTTACTATTATAACATTAATTATTGTCTCATATATAGGTGATTGTTGGGTACATTATAAAGATATCATAAACTCTTAGCCCATGTCATTATTAAGTGTTAGAAATATAGTTGGCAGCTCACCTACTTCTATATTACCTCATGTTGGTGGATTTTTCTCCACTCCTTCTTTCTAATGAATGCCTTCATCCTCTCATTCAAGTGCCTTCCTTGCAAACTCCAAATTGAATGGTATAGGTAAAAGTAACTTTTACGCTTAAATGAGATCTTTGTTATTGAATATTATTAAGGCATTACGATGAAGTATCTTTTCTAGAAATCTATAATTACTTACATGATTATCATGAACTCTTTGTTATTAAGTCGAATTAGCGTTCTGAATTACAATTAAGAGTGTATTACCTAATGACTGTTTGAAACGATTTGGACTTTATAAATTTGATCATATCGGTCGACACAAACAAGGTATTGACAGCTGCATCTATTGTCCGATATTGAAACAGGAAAAAAAAAAATTAATAGATGTGGCCAAACATTAACAAATTAATATACTCATTTCTTCCAAATATAGATGGATTTTAAAAGTATGTTTCTGTCATGGTGTTGTGATATTTTCTGTCCATTTATTTTCCTTTTCACTCTTAAAAGGTTTGTGTTAAATTACCATTTTATTTTTTCTCTAGACAATTAGAATTTTCTTTTCTATCTTTTTACCAAGATTTGCTTTTACAATTATAACATCAATTATTGTACTCTTTTTATTCATCTTCTCTTTAAACTTTACAAAATTCTCATAGTCTCATATATATGTGATTGTTGGGTCCATTATCAAGATATCATAAACTCTTACCCCGTGTCATTATTAAGTGTTAGAAATATAGTTGGGAGTTCACCTACTATGTTACCAATAAATTAGTCTCTTTTAATAAAGGCTTAAAAATCCCCGGAGAAACGACCTCCTTTCTGGTATTTAAAATATCTAATATTTGATCTATCATTTTCCAACTCCATTAAAAGTAATATGAATGTTTACTGATGGTGAAATCCACTGCAAACAATTTTCTTTTCAAAAATCCTAATCATTATTTGACAACTATAATCTTCATAACAAAAACCATATTTAACCATTTTGAAATAATTAATCCAAAATAGTTGTTTTGGCTTATTTGTTAAGTCACACAAGCATAACCAACTCCAGAATACAGTTTGATATTTGAGGTATTTTTTTTTAAATAAATAAAAATGATTATATAGTGGTAGATAGGATTCGGATGATTTTATCTCAAACAAATCTTATCGAACAAGATTAATTAGAAAAACTAAAATATAAACCAAAAAAAATATTTAACTATAAATAGAATGGATAAAACAATGATACATCAAAACATATCGAGTTCTCTAGTTAGACGGATACTCGTCGTTTTTCCTGTATGAAATTATATACACTATATGACTTTTCAATCAGTAAAGTAAAATGAGTTTGCGAAATACTTATTTTGAACATATACATGCATATTACGGATCATTTTATCTGAAATCCTAAGCCAAGACGAAATAATGTTCTAGACTGAAGATCCGAATGCAACAATTTAAAAGAAATAAGAAAGCAAATTAGCTCGAATCCAACAAACTAAATAATTTTACTGTCTTCAAAAAAGGCCTTTTTTTTAAATTTATACATAAGATATTTTCTCACTTTACGCATCACTTTTTGAGCTAGGAATAATGAAAGATATTCCCTCGTATACAATCCCTCCAGGTGCCATGAAAATGGATCTTCCCCAACCAAAGTCAGCTTCGTGGATTGCAATGAGCTTCTAATGATTCATCACTTGGAATCTGGAATACCTTGTAATGAGCTTCAGTCTAGAACATTATTTCGTCTTCATTAGTCTAGACCAACAATAAGATTCATCACTTGGAATACCTTGTAATGAGCTTCTAAGAGTCTGAGATCATGCTTCACTTCAATAGTTTTCTTGAATATAATGCACTCCTCAAGTACAATCAACAAATCTCAGTCTTAACCAACTGAACCATCCCACATTTGAACTCATCTTAACACTAGGAAATGTTTTCAAGAATTTCAATGAGTTATTCTTCTCAAAGAAATCACGAATGAAACAACACCCACAAATGTCTTGTCTTATAGTTAAGCTTTTGAGAAGGAAAACGACATTTAGCGGTAGGAATTGTTCCTAAAATACCATATTATATATTGTGACATTTATATATATATATATATATGATCCTGCCGATTGACTCGAGTGCAAGAGTCTTGCCACGTCAAAGGTATCTTCTCTCGATCAGCTTCGCACCACGCTAGCCTTCGATCTCCACGTCTCAAATCCTCTCGAGAACCTGAAGAAAACAAAGACACAGAATGGCGCCGCTGCGGCCGATCGCGCTCCGACGCTCAAGTCAGTGACGGAACCACCAAATACTAAGAGAGAAAAGCTAAACTCAAGGAACCGTGCAAATGTTCTCTCAGCGTACTCAAGTGTTCTCAAAAGCGTAAAGAAGTGTTCTAAACGCGCTCGTTGCTAAACTGAGCAACAAGCATTTACCACACAGTCTATACTTCTGGCAAGATGCTAAGTTGACTCATTATCACTGAATCTTCTAAGCAGTCTGATATAGATCAAGGGAACAATTTCTTGACTTACATATTTATGCTGCTTTTCTCATCTTAAAGACAACATTACCAAGATTTTTGGTTTTACAAATATTAGACAGTGCATAGGCTGACAGTGTATAGGCTGTTATTCTGTTAGTTTCTTGTTAGTCAGTTCGTGTGTTTTCTCTCTGTATATAATCTCTTGTAGCTTCACCACAGTAATACAATAATATTTTCTCTCTCATTCTCTTATATTCCAATATGGTATCCTGAGCCACAATTTTCTTCATCTTCTTCTTCTTCTACTACTTCTACCTCTGACCATTATGCTCCTGTGTTATCCATGACCACCTCCACCAACGTTCACCATTTCAATACCCCTATTTCCCTCAAACTCAATGATAACAATTTCCTTGTATGGAAACAACAGGTTCTAGCTACCCTACGAGGTCTTGAGTTAATGCATTTCTTGGATGGAAATGTTGTTCCTTCTGAGTTTCTGCAAAACCAAAACAACCAAACTCAGGAAAATCCTGCATATGGTTCTTATCACAAACAAGATCAACTTCTTGTGGCATGACTTCTTGCTTCCATGTCTTCTTCTCTCTTAACCAAGATGGTGGGTCTTGATTCATCGGCTCAAATCTGGAATCGCCTCCTCACCTACTATGCCTCTCACACTCGCCCAATGGCAAAGAAGTTAAGCCTTCTCCTAAAGAGTCCAAAGAATGAACGCTCCATTTCCACTTACGTTTATGATATCAAGAAAATTGTTGACTCTTTGGTTGTTGTTGGTTCTCCAGTTTCCACTGCTAATCACTTTGATGCTATTCTCGATGGGTTATCCCCAGATTTTGATGGGTTCATCACATCCATTCGCTCACACAGTGACCCGTATACTGTGGATGATCTTGAAGCACTTCTTATTGCACAAGAGGAACGATTTGACAAACATAAATTGGCTCAAGATCCTCTCCTTCAGGTTAACACTATTTCTACTCCTTGGCTTGTCAAGAATCAAAACCGTAAGAAATTTTCCACCTACACTCCTCAAGGAGGACGTTTATACACTGCTCCTACTCGTCCCTCTGCTCGTCCTTCGTCCTATCAACCTTCTTCTTGGTATTCTGTCAAACAGTTTTGCCAAATTTGTCACAAATCTGGTCACACTGCACATGCATGTTGGCATCGTTACGATCCTCCACCCACCACCTCCTTCAATTCTAATGTTTCACAACATACTCAGAACTTTGATAATGACTCTGCACCCTCCATTCTTGGTGCTCCTTCCACCATCGAAGACCCTCTGTGGTATCCCGACACTGGTGCAACACACCATGTTACAAAAGACTCCAAGATCTTCACACACAAACAACCCTATCATACTGGGTCTAGGTAATGACGACCTCAAGCTAGGTAATGGCCAAGGTATGCATATTTTACATACTAGGTCTGCTTCCTACACTGCTCCTCACTCACACACTGTTTTCAAACTTCATAATCTTCTACATGTTCCAACTACATACTAGGTAATGACTGATGAATACACTGCTCTTCTCAACAATCACACTTGGTCCTTAACATCTCTTCCTGAAGGAGCTAAAGTTGTTGGATGCAAATGGCTTTTTAAAAACAAATACCATGCGGATGGTTCCTTTCACCGGCACAAAGCTCGCCTTGTTGCTAAGGGATTCAGTCAAACAAAAGGGTGTGATTACAATGATACATATAGTCTTGTGGTTAAACCTTCCACCATTCGGCTCGTCCTATCTCATGCGGTTTCTGCTAATTGGCCTATCCATTAAATTGACGTAAATAATGTTTTTCTGAATGGAGATCTTCAGGAGGATGTCTATATGAAATAGCCACCGGGTTTTGTGTCCAATTCTCCACATCTAGTTTGCAAACTTCACAAAGCTTTATATGGTTTAAAACAGGCTCTGTGATCCTGGTTTCAAAAGCTAAGTACCACTCTTCAAACTTTTGGTTTTCACTCTATAAAAAGTGACTCTTCTTTATTTGTTCAATTTCATTCCTCATACACAATCTTTATTCTAATTCATGTTGATGATATTATCATCACAGGCTCTTCCTTACAAGAAGTTCAAAATCTCATATCCCAACTCAGCTCCTGTTTCGCACTCAAGGATCTTGGCCCTCTTCATTACTTTCTCGGTGTCCAGGTTAATCGTCTTCCCAATGGTGGTCTGCACTTGTCTCAGCATAAATATATAAATGATCTCCTTATACGTACAAACATGCATGCTGCTAAACCACTACCCACACCCATGCAAACTAACCTTTGCATACCAAAAGATGTGTTCTCTGCTCTGCATGATCCATCCATGTTTTGATCAGTTGTGGGAGCCCTTTAATATATCCTCGTCACACGTCCAGAACTGTCCTATACAGTGAACAAGGTGTGCAAGTTTATGGATGACCCACAAGACCATCATTGGAAGGCAGTTAAACGCATTCTACGCTATCTTGTTGGTACTCGTTCAACATAGCTCCTGCACAGATGTTCGTGCTTTTAGTGATGCTAACTGGGGTAGCGACATTGACGACAGGAAATCTACCATTGGCTAGCTACTGTGTATATTATGGTCTCAACATCATTGCCTGGTCCTCCCACAAACAACGGGTTGTTTCACGTAGCAGCACTGAAGCTGAATATTGCAACATTGTTGTGTCTCTAACTGAAGTCATTTGGTTGCAATCTATCCTACATGAACTGCACCTTTCCTCCACTCAACAACAGTTATTCTCGGACAACCTGGGAGTTTTTCTTCTCAACGTCAACCCCATCATGCATTCTCGAACCAAGCATTTCGAACTAGACTTACATTTGGTTAAAGATTATGTTCAACAAAACAAAATTCATTTGCTTCATCTCCCTGCCAGATTCCAAGTTGCTGATACATTCACCAAACCTATTGTTGGTCCCTCGTTTCTGGATTTTCGACATAAACTTATGGTTGTTGAACCACCCCCATAAGTTTACAGGAGAGGATATTGGACAGTGCATAGGCTGATAGTGTATAGGCTTCTATTCTGTTAGTTTCTTGTTAGTCAGTTCGTGTGTTTTCTCTCTGAATATAATCTCTTGTAGCTTCACCCCAACAATACAATAATATTTTTTCTCTCATTCTCTTATATTCCAATAACAAAAGAAGCTAGTATAATCTAGCTAGTTCTCAGACAAAATTTTCCTAGTTTTTTTTTTTTCTATTTCAACTCTTCCAATACAACAATGTACTATTTAATCAACAGAGGCTACTGCTTTATATTAATGAATCCTGTTTCTTCAAAAACAACTTGTCGACATAGGCACCAATATTCAATACTAAAATGTTTCTAAACTAACGGTTGCCATACAAAAAATTATTCTACCATAAGCATTTAGATCAGAATTTAACAAAACTGGTTTACGTAGGCAAAGTTAGCCATTTGTGAAGATGGTAGATAGGAATGAGAATCTCATAGTAGTCCTCTCACGCACTTTACTGATTTCTTGAAAGTGGGATCAAGGTTAAAATTCACCCATACCATTTATTAAATAGTTTTAAAAATTCGCACTATTTAAACAACTATTTTGACTATTTACCCATTTCTAGACACTATTCATGATAAACTGAAAACAATGCTTACCAAGTGCTCGATGAAATGTTTCAATCAATTCAATGAATACATCAAGGCCAGAATAGTGCTGCCATTCGATCACCAACACTGCAGTCAACTGCTTCCAATTCACCAATTAGACAGAACTTGAACAATTCCGATTGGAATGCGGCAAAGAATCAACTGGTATTCCAATTCAAATCACTAGTAATTTGAATTGCAGAATTTCAACGAATCAGCTCAAACGATGAATTGCAAATCGGATTCCAGATCAAAACAAAAAAACAATTGAAACAACACCAAATCAAACAAATTGTGCTTGTGCCAAATCAAGTAACGAATCAGGAAATAGAAAAAAAAAATCAAAGCAAAAAAAAAAAAAAAAAACCTACCTGATCAGATAAGAACAAATGAGAGTAAGTTTGCGTCCTCGGCACAATGCAGTTCCCAACCGCACCGGGAAGACACCGACACCAACCACTGGACCAGTTGCTCCCCAAAAGACTGAAAATACCTGGTCTGCTTTGCTGTAAATGCCGGGTCAACGAAAGCACAACATTAAGCTATCACACACATTCTTCTCAACATGCATTACATCTATACAATGTCTGGCTTCTAACCTCGACCAGTACGGAAGATCAAAGAAGATTGATTTCTTCTTCCAAATATTTGTCACAGATGACTTTTTTTTTTACTTACCGAAGGTGTGGTCTATGTTATTTACCTTTTCGTAAACCTCAACACCGGTTAATGGAGTTGGTGGACCACTACCCTCTTGGTGTCCATTAAAGGTTTTTTTCAACCTCCGGTAAGGATGATGACTTCTAAAAAACCTCCGATGCCGAAGATATATTGTTTTCCTTCCATGTTTCAATTGTTGAAAAGCAGTGTCTTCTTCGCATATTGGACACGCTTTGTGACCCTTAACACTATAACCTGATAAGTTACCATATGCCAGAAAGTCATTGATGGTGCAAAATAACATGGCATGAAGCTTGAAAGTTTCATTAGCAAATCCGTCAAATACTTCAACACCCTGGTCCCACATTAACTTCGAATCTTCAATTAGGGGACTTAGATAAACATCAATATCATTCCCTGGCTGTTTCGGACCAGATATCATCATAGACAACATCATGTATTTTCGCTTCATGCACAAACCAGGAGGTAAGTTGTTGATCCAGCCTCTTGACCAGAACGTTGGAACTTGCCTCGTCAAAGGATCAACGTGTGCACCGCTTCAACCTCCGTCCTTCTTAAAGATACACCTCAAGAACCTGCAAAAGAACAGAGCGGCGCCGCTGCGGCCGATCGCACTCCAACGCCCAAGTCAGTGACCGAACCACCAAATACTAAGAGCAAGAACACTCGAGAAATCTCAAGGAGCCATGCAATGTTCTCTCTCACAGTAAGCTCTAGAATTCGCAAGCGTAAAGAGTATAATCTGAACGTGCGTACCTCAGAAAGTTCGTTGAGAACTCTTATATACCTGGTCACTTTCTCTCTCCTGGCAGTTACAGACCTGGACACGTGGCTCGCATCCAGTCGTACACGTGCCATCATCTGGAGCCTCCTTGACTTGGGCGCTGCTTCTGACTCTCTTTTTGGCTAAGTTATTTATGCATGGTACTGCCCAGTGCATAGCTAACTTGGGAGCGCGATCTCTACTGGAATTGGCGAGTTAGGGTGCTTTCGTACACCTTCCCTGTGGTCTCGCCGGCCGCCTTCATAATCTGCACCACCTTCATCTTCGGCGATGTGCTTGCTCTGGCGATCTCCAATCGCTTGGTCGCCTGAGTTTACATCTGGCGACTTCACTTTCAACTGGGCGATCGTTGAAGATCGGAACACGCCAACTTAATAACTGGCGACTACACGAACCCCCCCCCCCCTCCCCCCCGACTTCCTTCACTTCTGCGAATCTGGCGCCTTGTCAACACGCCTACACTGTAGCTTGGTGCCACGTCATCACTTCTGACTACCAGGACGGTACAGTTGTAAATAACTAGTAATACAGGCCATGAACTGTGATTTGTACTCATATTACCAAACGGATTCATTCCGTCTGTAGCTAAACCAAGTCGGATATTTCTTGATTCTTTACCAAACTCTGGAAAGTCATCATCAAATTTCTTCCATTGAATAGAATCAACTGGATGTCGGTACATGCCCTCGCATTTCCTCTCATCTGCAAGCCATCTAAGGTTCTTAGCATCGTCTGGGTTTGCAAACAAACGCTTCATCCTAGGAATGATGGGAAGATACCACATAACCTTCATTGGGGGTCCATGCTTTTTCTTTCAACTTATAACGTGATAACCCACACCTCGGACAACTTTTCAACAATTCAAAATCTTTCCGGTATAATATACAATCATTAGGACATGCATGTATCTTTTTGTACTCCATACCCATTGGACAATGAATCTTTTTGGCCTCGTAATTACGATTAGGTAGACTATTTCCCTCTGGAAGCATATCCTTCAACAGCTGGAGCAATTTCGTGAAGCTTTTATCAGTCCATCCGTTTATTGCCTTCAAATTCATCAATCTTAACACCGCCGACAACCGTGTGAAGTTAGTTGATCCCGGATACAAAGGAGTCTCTGCATCTTTTGACATACTTCCATATCCATGCGCTTTTGCAAAACACTCAGCTCCCATATCACGAATCATGTCCTCCAATCGATCATCATCTCCATCATCGTGTACTGCTTCATCCATGGTAGAACCCACATATTCTTCAGTTACGGAAACACGTGGTAAATTTAATAATTCACCATGCCATGTCCAAGTTGTATAAGATCGAAGAAACCCATCACATAGCAGGTGTTCCCTCATGATATTCACATCCAGTATCCTTCCATTCAAACAGTTAACGCACGGACAACTGATCTTTGCTCCATCATGACCACTAATAATCGTGTTACGCTGCGCAAATTGTATAAATTCCTCTACTCTTTTTTCGTACTCATCACTTATACGAACAGCATTAGTCCAACCTCGATCCATTATATATTCTGGAATAGTTAGGATTTTCTAATAATTAGTATTCTATCTCACACATTTGCCGAGGGTCGAACACCCCCGGACTCAATCCAAACACGATTATTCTATTCTAAAAGTAACACTACAAAAAACAGTGTAAAAATGGCAGTTTTATTATGGCGGTTATTAATAACCGCCACAATTTTTAGTATAATATGTCATTTAACTAACCGCCACAATTATCTTTGTATAATACGTCATTTTAGTATAATATGTCATTTTTTACTGTCGCAATTATCCTTCCAAAAAAAAAAAAGTTCCCAGGTTTTTTTCCTCCATACACCATTTCTCATTATTTCTTTTTTTTTTTAAAACTTGCTTTCACTTTAAAATTGGATTTTTTTTTGAAAACTTACTTTTCCTTTAAAATAATTTTTTTTTGAAAATTTAGTTTGAGTTTGGAAACCAAACCCTAACACCTCTTCCCTCTCTCTCTGCTCCACACCCCTAACGTCTCTTCCCTCTCTCTGCTCCACACCCCTACCGTTTCTTCCCTCTCTATGCTTCACACGAAACAAACCCTAACGCCTCTTTCATTGCTCCACACGAAACCCTAACGTCTTTGTCCTCTCAGGAAACCCTAATGCCTATGTCCTCTTACGAAACCCTAATGCCTCTGTCCTCTCACGGAACTAACGCTCACTCTCGGGTCCGCCATCGCCACCTCTGCGCAAGGATTCAGGTTTGTACTTGCGTGCCCTAAACTCTATGGCTTTGTTGCTGTGATAAATTTACTGTGTTCATGTGAGAAGAAGTTCAGGGTCGGAGAAGAACTTGCATAAATTAACATCTAAGTGGATTAACCAGCATCCGAAAACAAATCACTGATCCAGGTAGTCCCTTGACAATACATCTTTGTTAATTTTACTTCCCCGTGCTCTCAAAAACCTTAAATGTGGATGAACAGCAGACAATGGTTGCACCAGCACACAACCACACAGAAACTGCAGAAACCTCCAAGAACTCGCGTTGTGGATGGGAACAGGTTTTACACGGCCCCACGGTGGGCGCCTGATGATCCTGCCTGTTGACCAGAACGCTGGAGCTTAGCCTCGTCAAACTTGGATCGACGTGTGCGCCGTGTCAGCCTCCGTCTTTCACCGTGATTCACCTCAAGAACCTGCAAAAGAACAGAACGGCGCCGCTGCGGCCGATCACGCTCCGACGCCCAAGTCAGCGACTGAACCACCAATTACTAAGAGTAACACTCAAGAACTCTCAAGGAACCGTGCAATGTTCTCTCTCAGTATACTCAAGACTCGCAAGCGTAAAGAAGACAATCTGAACGTGCGTACCTCAGAAGTTCGTTGGGAAACTCTTATATACCTGGACACTTTCTCTCTCCTGGCAGTTACACATCTGGACACGTGGCTCGCATCCAGCTGTACACGTGCCATCATCTGGAGCATCCTTGACTTGGGCGCTACTTCTGACTCTCCTTTGGCTAAGTTACTTATGCATGATACTACTCAGTGCATAGTTGTCTTGGAGCGTGATCTCTTCTGGATGGCGAGTTTGGGTGCCTTCGTACACACCTTCCCTGTGGTCTCGCCGGCCGCCTTCATGATCTGCACCGCCTGTTTCATCGTATATGCTCAAGTAAGCAGTCCCCCGACCTCATCCTCTGGCCAGCTGGGAAATGTCTATCTGCCTTCATCTTCGGCGATGTCCTTGTTTCGGCGATCTCTAATCACTTGGTCGCCTGGGTTTACATCTGGCAACTTCATCTTCAACCCGGTGACCGCCGGTTCTGGTGTGCTGGAGATCGGAGCACGCCAACTTAATAACCGGCGACTACACGAGCCCCCCGACTTCCTTCCCTTCTGCCAGCCAGGCGTCCCATCAACACGCATATACAATAGCTTGATGCCACGTCATCACTTCCGACTACCAGGGCGGTACACAAGCCCCCCAATCTTAAGCGAAGACTCGTCCAGCGAAAAGACTAAAGGAGTCACGTCAATGCCGATCTACGTGGCGCTGGCGCAGAATTCCAAGCGGTTGTACTTTCTGCTTTCCTGACGCTCCACCAAACACTCCTCCAATCGCTCAACACGTGGCTCCATCAACGGTTACCTTTAATTATCGTTTGCGCTTCCAAAACCCATTCGAAAAACCCTTAAACCCATTTCACTTCTACTGTTCCATCACTTTCTTGCTTTCTCAAACGCTTCAAGCTTCTTCTGCAAAAGCTCACGACACTCTTCACCCTCCTGAATCCTCAACTTCCTTCATCGCTCTTTCGATCATAAAAAGGTACTCCCTTTACTTCTTCTGCTGATTTTTCCTGCATTTTAACCGATTCGCATCATCCATTAACTGTCTGGTGCATACGCTGTGGGCTGTTTCTTCTATTTCTCCTTTCTCGTAACTTAGGGCTTCGTCTTCGTTACAACGAACCTTCGTTCGTTCGTTTTTCACCCTTCTTTCACGATCGAGTCAGCCTCTGCGAACCCTGATCATCTTTTCTTTTCTTTTTCCTTTGCAGTTTCCGCGATGGCTCGCTCAAAGATCACCCCAAATCCTCCGCCCTCGTTACGAAACCCTTCATCTCAAGCTCACAACCCTCCGCGAGCACCTGGTGCTTCTTCTTCCCAGGCTGAGAGGCCTGCAACCTCCCGCCCTAACCTGGCTCAGGCTACTCCACCTGTCGCCGGAGGAGCCTCCGTTCCTTCCCCAGACTTCAAAAAATTATACCCATGGGCCGCCCCGACCTTGTTGAAGGAAACCTCCTCAGTAAACTCTGCTGGGGCAGTTCTTCGATTGAAGAAAGGGGACGAGCCTCACCTGTCGTTCCACAAGGAGCACGACGACAGGATGATGGTGTTACCTTGCCCCCCCCCCCCGATGTGCCAGTCTGCGCGGATGACAAGGGGAACAACGGCGAGTTGTTCTGCTTTGTATACACCACCCTATTTAAGAAGGTGAAACTTAGGTTTCCCTTCACTCGTTTTGAAAGGGAGCTACTGACCGAGCTCAACATCGCCGCTGCTCAGCTTCATCCCAACAGCTGGGCATTCGTGCGGGCGTTCCAAATCATGTGCGCACATCTGGGGCTGCCAGCGTCAGTGGACGTCTTTCTCTTCCTTTTTGAAGCCAAACACCCAAGAGATCGCCTGTGGGTGAGTCTGAACGGGATTGATGGGAGGTCAATCCTCTCTATCTTCCAGCAATCCTACAAGGATTGGAAAGGCAAGTTTGTCCAGGTGCGCCCAAACGACAAGGACGCCTCGCTGCTCGACGGCTTCCCCTTGTATTGGGTAAACAAGGGGAATAAAGAGTCCAAGGGAAGCTTCAGGAGGCCAAGGAGCCCCGACAACATGGGAGCCTTGGACAAAGATCTGTGCCTCTTCTGGAAGAGCGTGGCAGATCTCAACATCACTTTCCTTACCACTGCGCTCATCTCCTTCGAGTTCTTCGAAGATCAACTCGAGACTCGCATAGGTTAGTGCTTCAACGTTTAAGTCTTTGCCTTGTGTCATTCCTCTGTCAACTGTTGCTGGGCGTCTTGTCTGTCGTGCACAAGACTTTGGTTTTATTTTCTGCACCACTGATCTGCTTTTCTTGCATACTGACTTATGCGTTTTTCTTTCTCTCTAAGCTGACCCATGTTCCTTTGCATTATGCAGACCTCATGTTGGGCAAGGGAAAGCTGGCTGAGTTGAGGGCACTCGCCCGAACCCATGGGTTGGCGTCGGGTTCCCAAACCGTGCCAAACTCAGTGGTGGAGATCGCCGCCGCCCAGGGGAGATCGCCCCCTAAAGGCCCAGCTCCTTCGGATAACCAGCCCGCCCAACAACAGCGCAAAAAGCTCGTCCTCAGGAAACCAAAGAGGAAAACCCCTCAAGTGGTTCATGAGGACAAAGAAGAAGACGATGAGGCGACTGAGGATGGCCTCATCACCAAGAGGAAGAGGGTGGCGCCTTCTTCACCACCTGCTCCACCTCCACTTCCGACGTCAACACCACCCTCCACGCCGGCTCCACCTCCAACACTGCTTCCTCCTCCAGCTCCCACCTCGCTAGTCCAAGCAGTTCCTCTGGCGGCTGCACTTCCTGTGGTTGAGGCTACCGAGCCCAACTTTATGGAGAACCCCCCGAGCGCCTCCACGCCCTATGTATCAGCTGGACGGGGTCCTCCTTCAAACACCTCAATCGCAAATGCCGCACCAGGCGGAGATGAAGGCGCTCACAATTCGCCGATCATTATCACTGAATCCCCGCCGTCGCCACCACGCCAAGAAGCTCCCATTGAACAACCAACTCAAGAAGGTGGCGGCGAGAACCAACAACAAGCCCCCCCGGTGCCTCCACAAGCAAGCCTCTCTCTTGAGGTCAAAAGGGTGTGGGAGCCCTTCTCAGCAAAACTGAAGATGATGGCGGAGGATTTCCCCTCCATCATATCCAAAACTGTGGAGAGTTCCACCAAGAAGCTCCAGGATGACATCTTCACACTCCGAGAGGAGAATCGCACCATAAGGATTGAGGCGGAGAGGTTATCCTGCAATCTAACGCTCGCCGAGATCGATCACTCCCGAGTGAAAGATGCTATGAGCACTGAGCTCCGAGTGGCACGCAAGGAGGCCACCGATCTACGCCATAAGGTGCAGCTCTTAGCTCAAGAGAAGATTGAGCTGGAGAGCAAGCTGGTCCCTTATCGCGTCAAAGTGGCTGACCTGGAGGCGCTGATCAAGGCAGATGCCGCCAAGGTAAAAAACCTTGAGAAGAGGTCAGCCGAAGGGGAGGTCTTCTTGGGGAAGGTTGAGAAGGAGAGAGACGACACCATGGCCAAACTCGCCGAGGCCAAGGAGGAGAATGGGAAAATCACCACACAGCTGGCCCAGGCGCAGGCGAAATCCAAGAAGGCTACTGAAGACCTTCTTCAAGCTCGGGAAACAATTGAAGAACTCAAGAAACAAGCTGAAGAGCTGAAGCAGCAGAACGAGGGGCTCAAGAAGCAGATTGAAGAACTTGAGCTGAGCTCCGCCCAGATTCTCGCCGCTGGATTCGATGCTGCCCGGGAACAATTCGCCTGCCTGTACCCCGACTTGGATCTTTCCATGGTGTCTCTCAACAACGAGGTGGTGGACGGGAAGGTTGTTCCTTCTGAAGACTGATTGCTTCCCTCCATCCACGATTCGTATGCTCTCTCCTTTAGATATACCTACCTTGTAATAAACTTTCTCTTTTCTTGTACATGTATTCTGAACTGGTGTTTACTTTATGATAAAGTCTTTGCGCTTCTTCTTATAACTTCTTTGTCTGCTTTATCTCTCCTTGTATAATTTACTTCAAAGAAATTAACTTAGTAACTTCGTAAGCGCAATTGTATACTTAACTGCTTCGAACCACCGATTTTCGAATAAAAACACTCTAACAACTTGTAACCTCAAGGTAATGAACCTTAGCGTGAAATCGCTCTTCAAATAACGAACTTCAACCCAACTAATGGCTTAAGACACAGCTCACCCGATCTGCCTTATCAAAACGGGTCTTGACTTTCTCGCTATTGCTTGAATTTCTCCTGGTCGCCAAAGACTCTTGGCGATATCAGCTTCCTCCTGCCTTCACAACTTGGCCATTGTTCCTTTATCTGGGGGTAGAGGCGCCTTTCGGATCCTTCTTTACTTCCCTGAGCCTCAGAACAAAAGACCGGGTGGCTAGGCGTTCTCTTCGAACCTACCTTAGCCACCCTCCAAACTTCTTCCACCCTTTACACCATACCTGAACTCGTTTGAGACGAGAAGGATTTTATCTTGCCTGAACTCGCTCATTGGCGAGAAGGTCTTTAACTCGCCTGAACTCGCTCATCGGCGAGAAGGTCTTTAACTCGCCTGAACTCGCTCATCGGCGAGAAGGTCTTTAACTCGCCTGAACTCGCTCATCGGCGAGAAGGTCTTTATCTCATGCCTCTACATTGCCCCAGGGGTTACATCTTCTCTCCCCCAGAAACACTGAGGACCTTTACTGGTGCCTCTACATTGCCCTAGGGGTTACATCTCCTCTCCCCCAGAAATACTGAGGACTTTTTGCTGGTGCCTCTACATTGCCCCAGGGGTTACATCTCCTCTCCCCCAAAAACACTGAGGACTTTTTGCTGGTGCCTCTACATTGCCCCAGGGGTTACATCTCCTCTCCCCCAGAAACACTGAGGACTTTTTGCTCTTCCTCGCCTGCACTCGCTCGACGGCAAGGAGGTCTTTATCTCGCCTCAGGACGCGCGAGGGCGTTGAGGTCTTTTAACTGGTGCCTCCGATCGCCGAAAGACGATGAGGACTTTAACTTTAACTGATGCCGCCAATCGCCGAAAGACGATGGGGACTTAGAAACCTTTTAGAAAGCATGTAACATAACTTCAACTTGCCTTAAATCACATATAAGTGACAAGGTCTTTCTTCAAAACTTTTGGAAACAACAAGCATGCAATCTAAAACACTTTAAACTTCGAAAACTCTTCTTTATTGGGCGGCCTCATTAAAAATCCTCCTTAGGGAAAAAAGAGTGCCCCCCCCCAAACTGTTTTATCAGAAACATTGTAAAACTTCTTCGTGTTTGTTTTTACTTACAAAGTTCTTAACTGTAATATAACTTGAGGTGCGTGGCGTTCCAAGTGCGAGGAATCGCCCCTCCTTCCAATGTTTCTAAGCGGTAGGCACCGTTCCCGAGCGCCTCGGTTATTCTGAACGGTCCCGTCCACTTAGGCGACAGTTTATTCTCCATCTCGTACTGGTGGGCCTTCCTCATCACCAGGTCGCCCTCTCTGAACTGTCTTGGCATCACCTTCGAGTTATATCTTCGTTCAATCCTTCTCTTCACCGCCTCCGCCTTCAATCTCGCCTCCTCCCTGACCTCATCCAGCAAATCCAGATTCAGCCTTCTTTCCTCATTCGAGTCTTCCGCTACAAAGTTCTGGAATCTCGGCGAGCTCTCTTGGATTTCTACTGGAATCATTGCGTCGCATCCATAGACCGGGCTGAACGGGGTCTCATGGGTTCCTGACTGCTCGGTGGTGTGGTATGCCCAAACTATACGGGGTACCTCCTCAGCCCAACTTCCTTTGGCTTTCTCCAGCCTTCTCTTCAACCCTCTCAGCAGCACCCGATTGGCTGACTCTACTTGGCCATTCGTCTGAGGGTGCTCGACGGATGCAAATACTTGTTGAATTCCCACCCCTTCGCACAGCTTCTTCAACAGGTGACTTGCAAACTGAGTCCCATTGTCCGACACCAGGCGCTTGGGCACACCAAACCGGCACACAATGTTCTTCCATACGAAACCCTCGATCTTGTGTGCGGTGATCTGGGCCACTGGTTCTGCTTCGATCCACTTGGTGAAATATTCAATCGCCACCACCAAGTACTTCATCTGCCTGATCGCCAGCGGGAATGGTCCCAGGATGTCGATTCCCCATGTATGAAACGGCCAAGGGCTGTAAATCGACTTCAACTCCTCGGGAGGCGCCTTGTGCCAGTCGGCGTGCTGCTGGCATTGCTTGCAGCACTGCGCATACTTCTTGCAATCTTCTCTCATTGTTGGCCAGTAGTAACCTGCACGGAGAGTCCTTGCGGCCAGAGCTCGACCCCCAACGTGGCTTCCGCATATCCCTTCATGGAGCTCTGCCATAATTCTTGTACATTTCTCGCCATGCACACATTCCAGGAGTGGGTGAGTGAACCCAAACCTGTACAACTCGCCATCAATCATTGTGAACGTGCTAGAATTCTTCTTTATCTTCCTAGCCTCTGTCGGATCCAGCGGGAGAAGGCCATCCGCCAGGCACCGTTTGTACTGCGTCACCCAGGTGTCTGGCTCATGGGTCGCGCAGACCTGCGTCATGTTCACCCTCTCCCCCCGACATGCTCTTATTCTCGGTGATCCCAAGGTCTCTTGGGTCAAGGATCTGTGACTCCTCGCCGCTTTCTCCGTCGACTTGCTTATCTGAAGAACCAGGTGATCTGCCACAAATGCTCTCGGCGTCTTCAGAGTTTCTTGAATCACCGTCCTCTGCCTACCCCCCTTGCCTGAACTGGCGAGCTTGGCTAGCAAGTCAGCTCGGGCATTCTGCTCTCTGGGTCCCTCCAAGATGACTCCAGCACCGCTACCCTGCTGGTTCGACGATCCGTCCACTGAAAGCACCCAACGGAAATCATCCCCTTCAACTCGTGTCGCTTCAGACGAGAGCTCGACCACGAAGTCTGCGAAGATTTTCCCCTTGATCGGACCTCGGGGCTCATACTTAATATCAAACTCCGACAGCTCCACTGCCCACTTCACCATCCTTCCCGCAACGTCGGGCTTCTTCAAGACCTTCTGGATCGGCAGGTCGGTCATCACCAGTATCGTGAAGCTATGGAAATAGTGGCGTAACCTCCTCGCCGAAAAGACTACTGCCAGTGCAGCCTTCTCCAGGGCCTGATATCTCGTTTCGGGGCCCTGCAGCACCTTACTAACAAAGTAAATGGGCTTTTGAGCCTGATCTTGGTCCTAAGCGAGCACCGCACTCACCGCCCTCTCAGTTACAGCAAAATACAACCTGAGAGGGGTTCCCACCAGCGGTTTGCACAAAACCGGCGGGCTCGCCAGATACTCCTTCAGCTTGACGAAGGATTCCTCACACTCCTTCGTCCAGGCAAATTTGTTATTCCGCCTTAAACACTGGAAATATGGGTGGCCCTTCTCTCCGCTAGCCGACACGAAGCGAGACAGGGCGGCCATCCGACCTGTAAGCTGTTGTACTTCTTTCACAGTGGTCGGGCTCCTCATCGCCAAGATGGCGGCACATTTATCAGGGTTGGCTTCTATTCCTCTCTCAGTTAAGAGGAAACCCAAGAACTTTCCAGCCTCCACGCCAAAGATGCACTTCTCGGGATTCAGCTTCAACCTAAACTTGGCGATCGTAGTGAACAACTCCTCCAAGTCCGCAACGTGCTTGCTTTTCTCTGGCGAGGTCACGACCATGTCATCCACGTACGCTTGCACATTCCTCCCCAGCATTGGTGCAAGTACTCGATCCATCAACCTCTGGTACGTGGCCCCCGCGTTCTTCAGCCCAAAAGGCATCACCTTGTAGCAGTAGCACGATCTCTCGGTCATGAAGGCAGTCTTCTCTTCATCCATGGGATGCATCTTGATCTGGTTATACCCCGAGAAGGCATCCAGGAAACTCAACAACTTACACCCTGCAGCACTGTCCACCAGGGCGTCTATGCTTGGCAAAGGATACGAATCCTTTGGGCAGGCCTTGTTTAGATCGGTGAAATCGACGCACATGCGCCATTTCCCGTTGCTCTTCTTCACCAGCACGACGTTTGCCAGCCACTCAGGGTACTGGACTTCCCTGATATGGCCTGCCGCGAGGAGCTTCTGGGGGTTTCGTCTCTAATCGCCTGCCTCCTCTCCTCGTTGAACTTTCTTCTCCTCTGCCGCACTGGTCTCACCAAGTTGTCCATCGCCAAATGATGGCACAAGAAGTCGGGATCGATCCCGGGCATGTCCGAAGCGGACCATGCAAACGCATCCAGATGCCGCTCTATCACCTTGGCGATCTGGTCCTGGAGCTCGACCTCCAGAGATCTTCCCAGCTTGAAGATCTTTCCTCCGATCTCTCTCTCGAGCCACTGCTCGACGGGTTTTGGCCTGGTTTCTCTGGCGATCACCGCCCTGGCGATTCCTAGCTCCCTCGCTTCCTCAGGGCGATTCCTTGCCTCTTTTTCCTCTAAACCGGCGTTCCCCTCCCCCAGCTCAGCGTCCACCATCACTACGTCACTTCTGGCGGTCTCTTCTGGCGGTCTCTTCCATTACCGCCGGTCTGGGCTTCACACCAGGAGGCGGGGTGGTTGTCACGTAACTCACCGACCTCTTGTTCTTCAGGCTATTCTCATAGCACTTCTTGGCTTCTTTCTGGTCGGATTTGATGGTGATCACCACCCCCTCCATAGACGGCAACTTCACCTTCATGTGCCGGGTCGACGGTATAGCGCCTATTCTGTTGAGCGTGGGCCTTCCCAGCAGAATGTTGTATGCTGAAGGAGCGTTTACGACAAGGTACTTGATTTTCTCTGTTCTCGAACCCGCCTCATCTGTAAACGTAGTCCTCAACTCAATGTACCCCCTGACCTCCACCTGGTCACCAGCGAAACCATACAAACACCCTCCATAGGGCCTTAGCTGGTCAAGGGGTAACTCCAACTGCGTGAAAGTCGGCCAGAACATCACGTCTGCCGAGCTTCCTTGGTCCACCAGAACCCTGTGGACCTTCCTTCCTGCTGTGATCAACGAGATGACTATGGGATCATTGTCATGAGGCACAACGTCCCGAAGGTCTTGCTTGGTGAACGTAATGTCCACATCCGGCGAGTGGTCCTCAAACATATCCACCGTCATCACAGACCTCGCATACTTCTTCCTCTGTGATGCGGTGCATCCACCACCCGAGAAACCTCCTGCAATGGTGTGGATTTCCCCGTGGGTAGGCATCTCGTGCTGCTGAGCCTCTCCACCTGCTGGTTGGGAGCTCGACGCGGCCCCCGTCCTCCTGTCCAGCAAGTAGTCGTTTAGGAACCCGCTCTTGACCAGATCGTCGAGCTGGTATCCTAAAGCCAAGCACGAATCCACGGTGTGGCCAAAGCCCTGGTGAAACTCACACCAGGCGTCTGGCTTTGGTTGTCGCCCACCTTCTCGGGCGCTTTCAACCTAGCTGATATATTGGGAATGGCGATCAGGTCCGCCAATCCCATGACAAACTTGTGCTTTGGCGGGCGATTGTACTCCCGGCGTGCTGGTTGAGGGCGCCCTAGGCCCCTGCCCTTGTTCTTCCTTGGATCATAAGGATGGCGAGTCCTCTGATCCCTCCTGGCCGCCGCTGTCTCCAGCACCCTCTGTGGCTGGATCCTGGTCTGGGCACGTGGCCTAGCGGGAGCCACGCTTCCCCTCTTCTCGGCGACCTCACTCTCATCGGCGATGTGGGCCACCGCAAGTCGCCTGACCTCAGCAAATGTGGCAGGGTGAGCCCTGATCAATGCCTCGCAGAATGGTCCCGGCAGCACGCCCTTCTTGAATGTGTAGACCAGCATCTTTTCGTCTTTGGCTGGCGAGCGGACCATCTGCGCCCCAAAACGATTCAGGTAGTCCCTGAGGGACTCTCCCTGATACTGCCTTATGTCGAACAAGTCATAAGACACCCTGGGCGGTGCCTTGTTCACGATGTACTGCTCGACGAAGATCTTTGAAAACTGTTGGAAGTTTGTTATGTGACCTGTAGGCAGGCTCACAAACCATTCCAGTGTCGTTCCCTGGAGTGTGCTCACAAACATCTTGCAGTACACGGCGTCTGATCCTCCTGACAGCATCATCTACGTATGGAACGTGGTAAGATGTGCCTCAGGATCCTCCACGCCGGTAAAAACAGCCTTCACGGGTACTACACTCGCAGGGATAGGCGTGTCGGTAATCGCCTGAGCGAAAGGCATAGGAAAAACGCGAGGCGGCGTCGACGGCGCGACCTCTTCAGCGACTGGACGCCCTCGCTACTCCTGAAGAGCTTGACGCAGTTCTTCAGTCACTCTGCTAAGCTCATCATTCCTGGCCCGAGAGGGGACCAAGTCCTCGTGCATTCTTGCCTGCTCTATACGCGAGGCTTCCACATTCGCCTGCAGCGAACGCATGATTTCCACCATCTGCGCCATAGTCATGGCGCCTTCAGCAGCAACAGGCGCAACTGGACTTGAACGGTTGCTTCTCATTTTTCTCATGAAAACTTGACAAATCACAGAGAGTAATGAACAACACCTCCTTCAGCGACGATCGATTCAGCGATCAATCGGTCAGAACTTCGCGAAACTTCGAAAGAAACCTCAAGAACACAGCGAACCTCCACAGAAACCTGCAACTCCACCAGAAACCAACGCTCCTTCCACGAAAAACCAAAACGAGCCAAAGAACTCAGATCTCACCGATCAAAATCCGCGTGAGCAGCAGAAACTTCACCTCACCGAACAAAAACCCAAACGAACGGTGGAAAACGCGGAATCACCGAACAAAACCTAGATGAACAGCAGACAATGGTTGCACCAGCACACAACCACACAGAAACTGCAGAAACCTCCAAGAACTCGCGTTGTGGATGGGAACAGGTTTTACACGGCCCCACGGTGGGCGCCTGATGATCCTGCCTGTTGACCAGAACGCTGGAGCTTAGCCTCGTCAAACTTGGATCGACGTGTGCGCCGTGTCAGCCTCCGTCTTTCACCGTGATTCACCTCAAGAACCTGCAAAAGAACAGAACGGCGCCGCTGCGGCCGATCACGCTCCGACGCCCAAGTCAGCGACTGAACCACCAATTACTAAGAGTAACACTCAAGAACTCTCAAGGAACCGTGCAATGTTCTCTCTCAGTATACTCAAGACTCGCAAGCGTAAAGAAGACAATCTGAACGTGCGTACCTCAGAAGTTCGTTGGGAAACTCTTATATACCTGGACACTTTCTCTCTCCTGGCAGTTACACATCTGGACACGTGGCTCGCATCCAGCTGTACACGTGCCATCATCTGGAGCATCCTTGACTTGGGCGCTACTTCTGACTCTCCTTTGGCTAAGTTACTTATGCATGATACTACTCAGTGCATAGTTGTCTTGGAGCGTGATCTCTTCTGGATGGCGAGTTTGGGTGCCTTCGTACACACCTTCCCTGTGGTCTCGCCGGCCGCCTTCATGATCTGCACCGCCTGTTTCATCGTATATGCTCAAGTAAGCAGTCCCCCGACCTCATCCTCTGGCCAGCTGGGAAATGTCTATCTGCCTTCGTCTTCGGCGATGTCCTTGTTTCGGCGATCTCTAATCACTTGGTCGCCTGGGTTTACATCTGGCGACTTCATCTTCAACCCGGTGACCGCCGGTTCTGGTGTGCTGGAGATCGGAGCACGCCAACTTAATAACCGGCGACTACACGAGCCCCCCGACTTCCTTCCCTTCTGCCAGCCAGGCGTCCCATCAACACGCATATACAATAGCTTGATGCCACGTCATCACTTCCGACTACTATGGCGGTACAGTTTTTTAATTTTATATTACATAATTTTTGAACATTATTATGTGCTTTAATTTTCAATGAAATGAATGGATGATTATAACTTTATACATTATTTTATTATAAAAAAAGTGGTGGTTAAATTTTATAATTGTATAAAACAAATTATAAAAAAGATTATAAAAAGTGGTGGCTAAATTTTATTTATTCACAATTAAAATTACGTCAGTTAAAAACGCTACTATTTTACGTATATTATGGCGCCAGAATCTTCTTCAATGAATGTAAATTGCGACAGTTATAACTGACACTACTTGCGTATATTATGACGTCAGAATCTTCTTCAATGAATGTAAACTGCGACAGTTATAACTGACATTACTTACATATAAAAACCGCCACTACTTACACTATGTTTAAAGTGGCGGGTGTTGCGGCGGGTAGCATAAAACCGCCACATTAAACTTTGTGGCGGCCAGTTCTATGGCGGTTTAGGAAACCGCCACAAACGTGTATTGTGGCGGTTATAACCGCCACAATATACACTTTTTTTTGTAGTGTAACAATAACTAACATAACATAAAACTTGTATTAAAATGTAATTAACAACTAACTAAATATATAATAGAAATTTAAGAAAATACAAGTTATATAATACAAATTTATATATAATAATATATAAATTAGTTGTTTCCGTAACTAATTTATTAAATTATATATAAATTATAATAAACAAAAATTCAAAATACACACAAATATATAAATTATTAGTTATTAGTTATAAATTCCAAGTTGTATTAAGATGTGTTAGTTATTAGTTATATATAAATTATAATACAGAAAAATATAAATTTAAAATATTAAATAAAAATTCAAAAAAATTTAAATACAACACCAACCTTTCCGTCGTGAACAAGCTTGTTGGTGATCGGAGTGGCAGAGGCACAAGACAAAGGCGAAGGCGGCGGCGGAAGCGGTGGCGGTGGCGGAGCAGGAAAACACCAGCGAAGACCAATGGAACAGTAACCTAAATGCAAATGCGCAAAAGAAGTTAGGAAACGAAAATGTCAATGCCAACGAAGTGAATAATGAATGATGCGAAAACGAAAACGAATGAATGAAACTGAAACTTACAAAATGCAGAGAGAAGAAACTGAAACTGAGCGCTAGAACGTGGAAACGAAGAGCGGAGAAGAAAGTGAAAGGCTGAAACTAGTGGCGCGCTTCAAATTTTTAGGGTAAAATTGATTTACAAATGCGGTTCTATAGTAAAACCGCATTTGTAAATCAATGTCAATGATTTACAAATGCGGTCATATTAAAGACCGCATTTGTAAATCAGTGCACATTGATTTACAAATGCGGTCTTTAATATGACCGCATTTGTAAATCATTGCACATTGATTTACAAATGCGGTCTTTAATATGACCACATTTGTAAATCATTGGCATTGATTTACAAATGCGGTTTTACTCTAGAACCGCATTTGTAAATCAATTTAATTTCAAAAATGCCACCGCATTTTTTACAAATTCGTTTAATCGCAAACCCGCACTTAATAAGGAGTATTCTTTTAATCTTTTTGCACTAGTGGTTGTCTGGATAACATTGTTATGCAGGTGATTGTTATTAATGAATGAAGAAAAATTGATCAATGATTGAGTGTTTTGGAAATTGTATGCAATTGTTTGGATAACATTGATATGCAGGTGATTGTTATTAATAAATGAAGGAAAATTGATAAAGCAAACGCATTTAAGAAAAAACTTACTATGACGATTATTGTAATATATGACATAAAAAATTTGATTTGACGAGTGGTAGAAATATTTGTCATAGACAATCACTTACTATGACAATTTTGATGAGAACCATCATGGAAAGTCATATTTTTTATAATTGTTCTAAAAATAACAGGCATAGAAAGTTTGGTTTGAACATAATATGACAGATATTTTGCACATTTTATGACAGTTTATATACAACAATCATAGTAAGTCAACCTACTATGACAGTTTTTCAACTAACATAGAAAGTGCAGAGTTCTTATATCACCTCATAACCGTCACAAAAATCTTGTGTAACCGTCATAAAAAAGTCTTGTTTGTACTAGTGGGTTGATTAATTATTCTTATAATTAATAGATATGACTATTGATAGTGAATATGTGTTAGTAGCTTTAGCTTTATTTATACATCCAAAAATAATAAGTATATTAATTAATGCATATGTCTTATCAAATAAGGTTATTACTACCATTATTATGTTTTTGTGTATTAATATGTCACCCAAATGAGAACATTATTATGTATAGAATGCTTGTTTTTTTTTTAATTTATGACACAAAAGTATTAATGTTAAGCATGTGTTAATTGCATGTATTTGTTCATGTATCTCTATATTTGCATGATATGTTTGTTTCAATCTTTAATGAGTTGAATTTCTTGTTGGAGTAAACAAGTTCAATTTCACTTATATGTGTTGGATCTTGATTTGGCTTCTCAACTTGAAAAACCTATTGCTATTAAGTTCATTCTAAGACTTAGAAAAGGTCAAACAAACTTGCCTAATGTTTATGTGAATGAACATAAGTAACATTAGGTTTGCTCTTCCAAAAACACAAAAATATAGAACTCCTAGCTTTGTTGATTATATTAGTCTTTTCCTTATGAGACATAGACACTAACATGTTTGTATTATCCTTCAGAACATCAACACAGTTTTATTGTACCAAGATGGTCTTCATCTTAATTCTTCATAATACAAAGTAGTTCTCCCAAAAAAGTTCTTGATGCCAAACTTGTTGGTCATATTTTTCAACTTCTTTGACTTTCTTTTTCTTTTTCCACAGACGATGTAAATTATTGATTTCTTAACAATAATATATAAGACAATACAAGAATAAAATTGAAAGAAAGGACTGATATTAGCATTGAAAAAATTTATGTAAAGAGTCTACCATATTCAAATATTCAATATATTATATAATGGTCTGAAATATAAAAGGTGACAGAAAATATTTAAAACAACTAAACTCTAGTAAAATATCTTTTACGTTATTTCATCATATCGTCTTATTGAGATTTGTTTGTTAATCACGAGACATATATAGAGTAAATCATCATCACTTTTCCTTTATTAAAGTCCCTTTATTAGTAAATAAAGAAGAAAATCTCGAAGAACACTTGTCATGATGAATGTTATGAGATGGTGACTCATAAGCATTACATATTTATTGAATTGAAAAACTAGAAAGACGTGATGTGATCAATGATAGTGCTAGGACTAATTTGTATCATGGGAAAAGATGGCAAGCGATGATGGTGGGAAAAGGGTGTGAAGTTAATATCCAACCCCTCAAATGTCATAAAAGAATTCTTGAAACAGCTTCATATGGTGAGGTGGTAGAGTCATTGCCAAATACAAGCTGCCATCATTTGTTGAGCTTGGAATTATGATTGCTAGCCCCTCGTATATAATCCAGCCAGGTCTCATGAAGATCGGTCTTCCCCAACCAAAGTCAGCATCATAGACTGGAAACTTAGCCCAGCTATTGATACCCACATCTGGACACCCAAAAGTATGTGCTCCAGGAACAAGAGCATTTAGATCAGGCTGTAGCTTCAGATAGTCAAGAGCTGATCTCAAATATTCGTTGTCCATTCTCATTATTCTGTTGTGGATTTGATTTGCAGCATACCATGTAGGTTTTTACACGAGATCTCCTGCCAAGCTTTGGGAATGGTGGAGAAGATAGCATTGCCAAGGTAACCAGGAGGGAGGGGAGGTTGCAGCCTTGACCTTCCATTAATTGGAATATATAGTCTGGTTTCTTGGTCTTCAGGAAGGCCTCTTGCTTTGGACACACTTCTCCATATATGAGCTGCCAACATCTCATAAGTGCTATAGTTTATTGTGTTGCCATCTTCTTTCGACTTGCCCTTGAGGATGTTGAGTTGGTCACGACTCAATTTTAAAATAGAGGAAACCACAGTTGTGGTGGTGGTGGTGGTGGTGGTGGTGATGGGTGGTGAGAGCTGGTATTCGTGGTGAGGAAAAGCTGGTTGAGGTGGGTCCCTGGCACGAAGTAAGTTCCTGTCAATAAATGGGGGAACAGAAATGGGGATGCCACGAGCCACATTGGACCATGAATTGATGAAGTGAGCACCTGATTCTCCATCTGCTACATGGTGCACTTTACCAACGCCTATTGAGACCCCTCCACATCTGAAATATGTTACCTGAATGCATGCAGTGCAGTGCAGCGAATAGTTAGTTTCATTTTATCCTTACAAAGAGAAAGAAAAGGAACGCACCTGTAACACCACTAACGGATATGTTTCAATCCCGGCAGAATAATCCACCGTGGGAATAAGGTTGCTATGGTTAAGGTTGTGAGTGAAGTGGTCCATGGCAACGGTGGCATGAGCCTCAACGAAAAGTACACCCTGACCGTCACAATAAATCTCCATGCGGTGGTCGTCACCGTGGCGGAGGCGGGCGGCCATTGGGTAGAAAAGGACGAGGGTCTTACTTAGGGCTTCTTTCAGAATGTTGGGATGGAAGAAATTGGATGTCCCGTTTGGGTTGTAGAAATAGAGGGTGGGAATGTGGTAATTCCCCGCCAGCAAATCCAGGTCTGAGTTCCACAACACCTTCCGCGGGGTAGCCTCTGCGGGTTGCACCATTATCGACTCCTTCACACTAATCGTCATAATCTCTGCTTACAACTAGGGATAGACGTTGTGTTAAGGGTTGCTTTTATTTTGTATAAGGGTTGATGTGAAGGGTTGATGTATCCTCGTCTATGAAGCTCGGATACGGTTAAAATTGTGTTGTCGGTGTGTCCGATACACCGCGGACACGGACACGCGGCGGAAGCGTGCCCGACACGGTGTCGGACACTTTTTATTGGGTCGGAAACGGTCCTCTTTCTGGATATGCCGGAGGAGACAAGTTTCCCTCCTTGAACACGCCAGAAAAGCTCGAAAAAAAAAAAGTGGTTCAGTGTTTTAAAGAACTCTTCTTTTCCACACTAAATCTAAGATAAAATATGATAAAATCTCAAACAAAATATTAAAATCTCCAAAAAGTAAAAGTTAAACATTATGTTTTTCTTGATTTTTTTTTCATATAACAAAATATATTACTACATTTTAATTTATATATAGCCGTGTCCCGTGTCCTATAATTTTCAGTTTAGCCGTATCTCCGTGTCCGTGTCGTATCTGTGTCTAGGCTTCTTAGATCCTCGCCAAACAAATCCATGTTTGACATCCACAACACCTTCCGCGGGGTAGCCACTGCGGGTTTCACCATTATCAACTCCTTCACACTACTCGTCATCAATCTCTGCTTACAACCTACAGGCATGTATCCACAATGTCCCTATATATCTAACCTAATTCAATTAATGTTCTCACCATTTCTACTCAACTAACTTCCTCCTACGTAGTACTATTTTTTATTATTCGTGATCTCTGTTACAGCACGTTTGTAATTTGTTTTAAGTTATCTTCTTATTTAGTAAGGAACAGTTGAAATCTACCATAAGTAAAATTGTAACCCAACTTAGAAAAAAAATTAGCAATCACACCTGAAATCAGAAATGTTTATAAATTTTCTCTTTAATTATTTTTTATTTTCTACTCTTTTTTCCTTGTGTTTTGTAACCGGGTGAGTAGTGTTGGTTACCAAATGAATTTGAGAAAAGATGAATTGTTTGGATCTATTTGTTACCAAAGAAATCTGAATGCGGATATGCAAAGAAACTGTGGAGGGAGTGTCTCACTCGTGAATAAAGAAAGGAAGAAAAAGTCTTCTTTCGTTAATGTTTTCTGTCCATTTATTTTCCTTTTCACTCTTAAAAGTTAAGTAGCATACGACACTGATAGGACATTGAGACAAAAATACGTATATCTAAAATGTAGGACACTGGGATATGGATTTATATATTATATAAATATCAATTATATAAATTGACAATAAAGATTTATGTGCATAAGTATGTTCCAAATTATTTTTTGGAGCAGAAAAATATTTTTCATGACTGGTTTAAAAGGATTTGTTTCTTAAGTTTATAATCATAATAAAAATTTATACACTAAATTTGAGCTTTTAGAAAATTAATGTATTTTTTCTTTTTAAAATTGTATTAGAATCGTAATAGAATTGTCAGAAATCCAACAAATACTTTTTGAATTTGACATTTCACGGATACGTATCCTACAAGTGTCATACGAGTGTCGGTGTCTAATATGAGTATCTGACATCGACATACCATTTAAGAAAAGTGTCTAAACTTTCATAGCTTAAAAGGTTTGTGTTAAATTACCATCTTATCTTTTCTCTAGACAAGTAGAATTTTATTTTCACTCTTTTTAACATGATTTACTTTTACTATTATAACATTAATTATAGTCTCATATATAGGTGATTGTTGGGCCCATTATCAAGATATCATAAACTCTTACCCCATTTCATTATTGAGTGTTAGAAGTATAGTTGGCAGCTCACCTACTTCTATATTACCTCATGTCGGTGGATTTTCCTCAACTCCTTCTTTCTAATGAATGTCTTCGTTCTCTCATAAGTGTCTTCCTTGCAAACTTCAAATGGTATTTATAAAAGGTACTTCGACGTTTAAATAAGATCTGTATTCAGTGCTGGATATACTATTAAGGCATTATGATGACGTATCTTTTCTCGAAATCTATGATTGCTTATATGATTATCATGAACCCTTTGTTATTAGGCCAAAGTAACATTTTGGATTACAATTAAGAGTGTATTACCTAATGTCTAATCATTGTTTGAAGCGGTCAATCTACTATTGGAATTTATAAATTTCATCATATTGGTCGACACAAACAAGGTATTAAGAGTTGCATCTAAACATGTCTGATATCGAAACAGGAAAAAAAAAATTAATAGACATGGCCAAACATTCACAAATTAATATACTCATTCCTTCCCAATATAGATGGATTTTAAAAGTATGTTTATGTCATGGTCTCATATTCTTTCATTTGTTGTGATATTTTCTGTCCATTACACTAGTGCAGAAAGGCAAAACGAGTGCGGCTATTTTAAATTTATAAGGGCGGCTATATAGCCGCATTTGATTAGCACGCACTTGTAAATCGAAGAGATAAGAATGCGACTATATAGCCGCACTTGTAAATACCATTTATAAGTGCGGATATTTCTTATAGCCGCACTTGTATATGCCAAAACATTAAAAAAATTTAAAACACCGCCAATATTGTGTGAAGGCAATGTTGATGAAGAGTGGCATGGGAGCGCCAGCAACGACAACGACAACAGAAGTGGCGGCGGACAGGGAAGCAGGACGGAGCAAACCAAAAACCCACGAAGACAATGAAAGAGTACTGACCAATGCAAGAAACCAAACAATGTAAGAAAAACGAAAAAATTTATACATGAAGAGTGGCATGGGAGCGTCAGCAACGGCGGCGACGGATAGGGAAGCAACGACGGAGCAACGAATGTCAGTCAATGAAATAGTGCTTCGAGACCACCAATGCAAGGAAAAAAACATATATAAGAAAAACGAAAACATTTATGCATATATTTGTGAAGATGAAGAGGAAGAAAGAGAGCTCAAGAAACTTACATTGACACAAATGAAAATGGCAGCAGAAGGAGATGAACTCAGAGCGCAAACGCGAATCAAAAGCAAAGACGAGAAAGAAAGTATGAAGTTGTGTGTGGCGCGCTTCAAAATTTAGGGTAATAAAGGATTTACGAATGCAACTAAAGATAAAACCGCATTCGTAAATGAAAACGTTTTGATTTACAAGTGCGGCTATACCAATTGCCGCATTAGTAAATCAAACGCTTTGATTTACAAGTGCGGCTATACCAATAGCCGCATTCATAAATCAAGCGTTTTTATTTACAAGTGCAGTTATACAAATAACTGCATTCATAAATCAAAATAATTTCAAAAATACCACTGCGTTTTTTACGAAAGCGGATAGCACAAAAGCCGCACTAAATAAAGTGTACTTTTTCTTTTTTTTGCACTAGTGATTATTTTCCTTTTCACTCAAAAGGTTTGTGTTAAATTACCATTTTACCTTTTCTATAGACAATTAGAATTTTCTTCTCTATCTTTTTACCACGATTTGCTTTTACAATTATAACATCAATTATTGTACTATTTATTCATCTTCTCTTTAAACTTTACAAAATTCTCATAGTCTCATATATATGTGATTGTTGGGTCCATTATCAAGATCTCATAAACTCTTACCCCATGTCATTATTAAGATTTAGAAATATAGTTGGGAGTTCACCTACTATGTTACCCAATAAATTAGTCTCTTTTAATAAAGGCTTAAAAATCCCCGGAGAAACGACCTCCTTTATGTATTTAAAATATCTAATATTTGATCTATCATTTTCCAACTCCATTAAAAGTAATATGAATGTTTAATGATGGTGAAATCCACTGCAAACAATTTTCTTTTCAAAAATCCTAATCATTATTTGACAACTATAATCTTCATAAAAAAAAGCCATATTTAACCATTTTGAAATAATTAATCCAAAATAGTTGTTTTGGCTTTTTATTTAAGTCACATAAGCATAACCTACTCCAGAATACACAGTTTGATATTTGAGGTATTTTTTTTAAAATAAATAAAAATGATTATATAGTGGTAGATAGGATTCGGATGATTTTATCTCAAACAAATCTTATCGAACAAGATTAATTAGAAAAACTAAAATATAAACCAAAAAAAATATTTAACTATAAATAGAATGGATAAAACCAAGATACATCAAAACATAGAGAGTTCTCTAGTTAGACGGATACTCGTCGCTTTTTCTGTATGAAATTATATACACTATATGACTTTTCAATCAGTAAAGTAAAATGAGTTTGCGAAATACTTATTTTGAACATATACATGTATATTACGGATCATTTTATCTGAAATCCTAAGCCACGACGAAATAATGTTCTAGACTGAAGATCCGAATGCAACAATTTCAAAGAAATAAGAAAGCAAATTAGCTCGAATCCAACAAACTAAATAATTTTACTTTCTTCAAAAAAGGCCTTTTTTTTAATTTATACATAAGATATTTTCTCACTTTACGCATCACTTTTTGAGCTAGGAATAATGAAAGATATTCCCTCGTATACAATCCCACCAGGTGCCATGAAAATGGATCTTCCCCAACCAAAGTCAGCATCGTGGATTGCAAGCCTTACCTCAGCTAGTGATGCCAAGGTTTGGACACCTAAGAGTATGTGATCCACGAACAAGCGCTTTTAACAACTAAGACTTGAGTGCTGTAAATCTTTGTCTCACAGCACAAGCTATCTTCCACTCATTGATACTGACCAAACCTTCAATAATCTTCTGTCTGACCCTTATATATGGTATAAAACCTCTTTCTGCCATCCCTGTTGCAACCTTTGCAGCCAAAACATACTCACATTTCTCCAAGCACCCTTCAATCACTAACTCTTGAAACTCTCAAATCCAACAGAGCTACCCTCTTTCTCCAGGAATTCAATCATCTCAACAGCATTCCATATCTCCCTGTTTGCCCGTAATGCTGCCAATAATTTCACCAGTGTTCCCTGCCCTGGGGTTAAACCATATTGCACCACCATTTGCTTCATCAAATCCTGTGCCTCTGCAGTCTTTCTCACTCTGCTCATTGCACCAACAACAGTGTCAAAACTATTTGAATCTGGAATACATCCAGCCCCACCCATGCCCCTAAGAACTTTAACGGCCTCCATTAGTGGTCAACAGAACAGAGACATGATAGTAGATAATTACAAGTCCTACAGTCAGGAGTATATCCAATTGTTTGCATCTGAAGTAAAATATCAGAAACAGATTGAGACAGGCATCGCCGCTCCAACCAAGTGGATGAGAGGAGATCACGAGTCTGAGGAACTGGAAGGCAACCAGACCGTAGAGTCCGTTGTAGAACGGCAAGTGCAAGGGGGAAAGGATGGGAGCTTTGAAGGGAGTACGAAAGAAGATAGGAATAAGCTAGTTGGGGCTTGGAACGTGGTCTGATAGGTATAAAAGATTGTAAAATTTCATCAACAATATGCACTTGTAAGTTATGAGGAAATGAAGAAAAGAAAGAAAAAGGATTTGAATTTTGGCAGGACTCCAAGGAAATGAAAAGGTCAGGAATTTTAACATAGTTTTTCGCTTCTACTTCCTCTCTTACAGCCTGCTCAAGATTTTGCAATGAAGACACTGAACAAGCTGAAGGACATCGGCTCAGAAAAGGCCGGAAATGAAGAAGAAATCTATTCTGCATTGTTGCTCCTATCACCATTCTGGATCAGCTAATATAGTATTGGAGCACCTTCAGACATGAGAGAAATGAAACCTGTGGAAATTTGCAAAAATCATACGTACAACATTAATAGGGTAAAAGGGTGTGAGAAAAAAAACAAATTAATAGATGTGGCCAAACATTCATAAAATAAAATATAAATTTCTTTTTATCTATGCTTTACAGAGAGGTGCCTTTACATGGGGGGCATGAAACAAGGTTTCAGTAGAAACTACCAACTGAACATTACCAGTGGTTAAAGAAAAATGTGAAATGATTAAATCACAAAAGTGTGACAAGTCAAGCAGCACGTCATGACCAAAAAGCCAACACATCTGCATATCAATGTATAGAATCCAAGTTGAAATTAACAGATAAACATAGAATGCAATGATTAACAATAAAAATATAACTAGGTTCAAATATCATGATGCAAATAATGCAAAATATGAAAGAACCAACATAGCTCTCCTTAGAACATGCACTTGAAATAAATGCCAAATGTAACTATATCAAACAACAATCAAGTATTTAAGGGTAGGATTGGGTTGGATCCCTGTGTGAATGGTAGTAGAAGCATGTATGAACTAGTCAAAGATGACATAATGGTGGTTACAAAAATAGGAATAATGTCAGCACAGAATGCAAGTAAATGATATAAAAAAATAAACATTTTAGAGGAAAACAAAGTAAAAAAGAATCCCCAACATCTTCATGCCACCCAAAATTTCATAGCCTCATAATGAATTTCAAACAGGGATTAACACAACCATAAAATTCATCACTTAGAATACCTTTTAATGAGCTTCTAAGAGTTTGATATCATGCTTCACTTCAATAGTTTTATTGAATATAATGCACTCCTCAAGTACAATCAACAAATCTCAGTCTTGACCAACTGAACCATCCCACATTTGAACTCATCTTAACACTAGGAAATGTGTTTTCAAGCATTTCAATGAGTTATTCTTCTCAAAGAAATCACGAATGAAACAACACCCACAAATGTCTTGTCTTATAGTTAAGCTTTTGAGAAGGAAAACGACATTTAGCGGTAGAAATTGTTCCTAAAATACCATATTATATATTGTGACATTTATATATATATATATATATATATATATATATACATTTATATATATATATATATGTGTGTGTGTGTGTGTTGAGACTGTTTTTACAAAACAGAATGGTCTGTGATTTTTCTTGAAAGCTAATTCCTTTAATACAATACAATTCATAAATTAGTGCTAAAAAAATCCCTTTTACCCCTTCTATCACTATCCGCCATCCATTACCAGCTCCACTCGTGTCCCTTTTACCCCTTATAAATTGGTTGTCACTTGATCACCTAAACCAATCATCAGAATGAATCTATCTACCTCTGGGAAGAGAAATCATGAGAAAGAGTGTGCATTTCCTAGTGGAAATTGTAATAAGTAGTCGTCATACTCATCCAGGACGAGTGTGGGGGAATTCTTCATTTTATAAAGTACCATCACTGGTCAGGTCGAGAGAAGACTTGCACACAGAAGGCATGGTAGTAGAAAACCAGATGCAAGCAAGTGACCAGTCTACCCTTTGTTTTATTCAGATAGATACTTCTATATGTCTGGTTGATTCAAACCAATTATTTGGGGGATTGTTTCTTACTATATTTGTCTCTATTACAAACTTGTGTGCCTATTATATGATGTACGACAGCAAAAGCCTTTTTCCTCTAGGCAAGATTGGTTACATAGATCACATAGTGCTGCTGGACTTGATTAAAGACCATACTTTCAGAGATATTCTTTTAGGCCAACTAAACCCTAGCTCTTAATCAAAGATTTAATTCAAACCCAACTAAAACAATTGATTATGGTCAGAACAAGATCACATAAAATATACGAACATTTCAAAATAATTTAAGAAATGAAAAATTGAAGAATTGGAAACGCAAATGAGTGCTCACCCATGGCAGTATATTCGTCAGACCACTCTAAAGGAGTAGGGTTTGTTTGAAGAATGGATGGAGAGAAGAAAGAAATGCACCATTTGACTCCTTAGTGGCCCGTTCAATTCCCATGACTTGCATTTTCCTCTCACCGGAATGCGGATTGAAGCTATGGCACCAAAGGGAACGCGGATTCAAGCTTGGAAGTGGGAAACTATTAAAATAACTTCTGATTTATCCCCCGAGAAACTACTGACCCCTTTCTCTTTTTTTTTTTTTTTTGAAAAACCCTAAAATAAATTTTATCCACTAAAAATATTTAATTTTTTAAAATTGATTATAAAAGTTTAATAATTAATGTTACATTTAATTAAATTAATGAAATCATTTTAATAAATGTATTACATTCTATATTATTGATGTAATGTTTGACTAAGATTAACTTAGCAACCTTTGATATTGGTCAAGTCACTTAAAAAATGTAGCCATTCATGTTTTTTTTAAATATTCTCTAATTTTCATTATTTTTGTTCATTATAAATTTTTAAAAATAAAATAATTTCCATTGTTACTTTATAGTGATAAGATGTATATTTAGTTATATGAGATATTAATAAATAATAATCATTCTAAAGTAATAGTATCTAACATCACAAGTGGAGATATATATTAGAAAAAAATAATAATTTAAACAATAAAGGTCATAAAGAAAAAAACTTATAAAGAAAAAAATCACTAATATAATTAAATATCACTTAGATCTTTTAATATATATATATATATATATATATATATATATTCAATAAATTTGTAATCCAAAAGTCGAAAAAAAATGCTCTTCCTAAAGTTTTCGTAACTTAAAGAATTTTCCCATTACTATATTTAAAGTAATTTTAGTAATTATGTCAACATGTATCCTAGATTTCCATGCTGTCGTATGCATAATACTAGGTACAACAGATGCACCATTATAATTTCTGCACTGTGTATGCCCGTACTCCTTTCTGCACAGCAAATACTGAACCAGGGGAGGACAGACTAACCCAACGCATACAGTAGCCATTTTTTTTTCTATTTTACCTACAAAGAACAAGCCCCTAGGGGCAGGAGAAGGGACAGAATTAATCCCAAAGTATCTTTGGTACCACAATGAATATTCAGAACAACTGAAACTCAAAATATTTAATTTAATTCCAACAAATTATAATTTTATAATCAAGTGCAACTGTGCAAGTAACACTACTCAATGTTTAACACAACCAACAACTTTCTAGATTTCAGCTACTTCTTAGATGGTATCTTATCTTCTTCTATTTAATTCCCGTCTCCCTTCTCTGGTAAAATTACTTCCTTTATATATAAAAAAAAAAAAACATAAACCCTTACTAACCAAGGCTAAAAAATTGTTGACTTAGTAAGATTGCTTTTAAGAAAATTGCAGAGTGCAATAACCCAACTACCCTGAGTAAATCCATACACAAATCATAAGATAACACCCCACCCTCAACAGAAAACACTGGCATCAATTTATTCTATAAGCGTATAACATCAGAAAATAATGTCAAATTCATTTATCCATACCACTCTTAATCTTGAATGTGAGGGCAGTATAGAGTAGTCAACAAGAGCATATACAGTGTTGTAGATGAGGTAACATAACGGATGAGTAAACATAAGATAGGAAATGCATTGGAGAGAAAGTAGAGGTGGGATCTATTGAGCAAAAGATGGTATAATCACGCATGAGGCTTAATTAATTAGTGATGAAACCACAAATCAAGATTAGCATGGCATAATATTTCTTTCTTCTAAACTTAATCAATATGGCTCTAGCTCATTATAATACTCTTTTCATTCTCTTTTAATATAGAGAAAACCACATTAACCACTCCTCATCATATAGTATAACAAAGGCTAAGTTGTCTCAACAACCAGATAGCAAAATCATCTTTCTAACAACAAGCAGGATTGTTAAGTTTCAAATTTATTTACTGCCTACAAGGATAGCGGTATGGAATCAGAGGGTCTGCTAACAAATATTCTCTCACAAAATTAGCCCAGCTCTGGTAAGATTTGAATTTCATGATTTCATTAGAAGCCAACATTGCAACACTACCCCTTGAATGGGAAATTTTTTGAAGATCTTATGAGCTTTCTGCCTTTACTCCAGTAACCTGTTTTATGAACAAGTACAGGTTTGAAGACAAGATGTTAAAAAATTTAAAAGCCGACTATGAATCGTAATTTGTTTTTCCTGTGAAAATGACTCAAGAGATAAGGATAACTATCACAGAAGTCATACAAATTGAGGTAAAGAGACTTAACAAATTAAGTATTTGTCTACTGTGTGCCAAAGAGATAACTAATCAAAACATTCATATGGACAAAGCCAGAATACATTCACATTAGGAAAGAAGAAACAGGAGGAATTTGGAGGATGGGTATCCTCCTTGCAGAAAAGGATAGTTCACATCCAAAATTAAATAGAAGTGTGCCAATATCTCTCAGTGAAAGCAATATTATACCAAATCAACTCTAACAAGGTAAGCAAATCCAATGGAAAATTCAAACATTCAGAATAAAACAAAGACAGCAAGAAATTTGTTTGCTTATAAAATACATTTCCAGGACACTCTTTCTTCTTTTACTCCATCCAAAACCTCTGAAATCAATGAAGAAGACTAGAAATGCTTCATATCCCGAGTACATACCCAAGTTTCACCAAAAACAACGAAAGGTCTGTTCCAATTTCCAAATGTTGCTATCCAGCAATGTAAATAACAACCAACAACATTATCGCAGATCCACCAACCAAATCAACATGTGTGAAATTCAATTATTAATATTTACAGGAAATAAATCATCCATCCGGAGAGGGTAGGAGAAAAATGACATACCAAGTACAAACACTCTTCAACCTAAACACCAGTAATAAACTATTTATTCATTAATACCAAGCCTAACCAGTTACCACTATCACTCGCAAGAAAATCAAATAGGTTACTACTCTCTTGTCCGTAACTACTAAAATCAATGCAGAGCTAACAAAAGACACTGAAACAAAAAAAAAAAAGTGAAAACTCTTAATCCATGTAAGAACTGACGTTCAGGAAAACGGAATTCAGATAGGGTTCTAATTTAACTGCCTACAAGGAGCATTTGCAAAATGAACTGTATATAATATTTCAATCACAAAAACATAGTCAATGAAATAAATTTGAACGTCCAAGAGACATACAATACTACTGATTCATCAGAGTGCAAACTTCGTGAAAACCTCTACTTCCTTTCCAAAACCAAGGGGCAGGGGGTAATCATTGTATTCAACATTCAAGCTCCACACTCATTTAAAGGCAACACTAACAATAATAAACATGGACAAACTCACAGCGATAAAAGGGGACTCTTGGGGATGGAATTCAATATTGTATTTAGGTTGAGAGCAGCCACCACCAGCACCACCAAATATGCTACCTTTATGATAACAACAAAGAAAATTAATTTTTTTTCATAAACACAATCTAATAACATTAAATAGTAATAAAAACATTCAATTCTGAAAATTCATAAAAGTGTTTAAAAACTTTATTCTTTTAGTGATTATGATAAACTACAGAAGAACAATCCTTAAACAATGTATTAAACTCCACAAGCCAGTTTCAGTAACAATACTGTAGGTTCTATTTCCAAAGTAATTACAACTCGTATTGTAACGGCAACCTACTAGCGCTCGTTGCTAAACTGAGCAACAAGCATTTACCACACAGTCTATACTTCTGGCAAGATGCTAAGTTGACTCATTGTCACTGAATCTTCTAAGCAGTCTGATATAGATCAAGGGAACAATTTCTTGACTTACATATTTATGCTGCTTTTCTCATCTTAAAGACAACATTACCAAGATTTTTGGTTTTACAAATATTAGACAGTGCATAGGCTGACAGTGTATAGGCTGTTATTCTGTTAGTTTCTTGTTAGTCAGTTCGTGTGTTTTCTCTCTGTATATAATCTCTTGTAGCTTCACCACAGTAATACAATAATATTTTCTCTCTCATTCTCTTATATTCCAATATGGTATCCTGAGCCACAATTTTCTTCATCTTCTTCTTCTTCTACTACTTCTACCTCTGACCATTATGCTCCGGTGTTATCCATGACCACCTCCACTAACGTTCACCATTTCAATACCCCTATTTCCCTCAAACTCAATGATAACAATTTCCTTGTATGGAAACAACAGGTTCTAGCTACCCTACGAGGTCTTGAGTTAATGCATTTCTTGGATGGAAATGTTGTTCCTTCTGAGTTTCTGCAAAACCAAAACAACCAAACTCAAGAAAATCCTGCATATGGTTCTTATCACAAACAAGATCAACTTCTTGTGGCATGACTTCTTGCTTCCATGTCTTCTTCTCTCTTAACCAAGATGGTGGGTCTTGATTCATCGGCTCAAATCTGGAATCGCCTCCTCACCTACTATGCCTCTCACACTCGCCCAATGGCAAAGAAGTTATGCCTTCTCCTAAAGACTCCAAAGAATGAACGCTCCATTTCCACTTACGTTTATGATATCAAGAAAATTGTTGACTCTTTGGCTGTTGTTGGTTCTCCAGTTTCCACTGCTAATCACTTTGATGCTATTCTCGATGGGTTATCCCCAGATTTTGATGGGTTCATCACATCCATTCGCTCACACAGTGACCCGTATACTGTGGATGATCTTGAAGCACTTCTTCTTGCACAAGAGGAACGATTTGACAAACATAAATTGGCTCAAGATCCTCTCCTTCAGGTTAACACTATTTCTACTCCTTGGCTTGTCAAGAATCAAAACCGTAAGAAATTTTCCACCTACACTCCTCAAGGAGGACGTTCATACACTGCTCCTACTCGTCCCTCTGCTCGTCCTTCGTCCTATCAACCTTCTTCTTGGTATTCTGTCAAACAGTTTTGCCAAATTTGTCACAAATCTGGTCACACTGCACATGCATGTTGGCATCGTTACGATCCTCCACCCACCACCTCCTTCAATTCTAATGTTTCACAACATACTCAGAACTTTGATAATGACTCTGCACCCTCCATTCTTGGTGCTCCTTCCACCATCGAAGACCCTCTGTGGTATCCCGACACTGGTGCAACACACCATGTTACAAAAGACTCCAAGATCTTCACACACAAACAACCCTATCATACTGGGTTTAGGTAATGACGACCTCAAGCTAGGTAATGGCCAAGGTATGCATATTTTACATACTAGGTCTGCTTCCTACATTGCTCCTCACTCACACACTGTTTTCAAACTTCATAATCTTCTACATGTTCCAACTATTACCAAAAATTCTCATTTGTGTTGCTCAATTTGACAAAGACAATAACGTTTACTTTGAATTCTTTCCTAACTTTTGCAACGTTAAACATCAGGTAACTCAATAGATTTTACTTCAAGGAGTCATTAAAGATGGTCTTTATGTGTTCCCTCCCTCCAGTAATCTCACTGATTGCACTGTTAACTATGCTTCCTAGAAACCCATGATTCCTACTTTACAGCTTTGGCACAATAGACTTGGTCATTGTAATTTCTTTGTTGTTAAACGCATTTTGAATAGCTGTAATGTTGCTTATTCTTCTACCACACTCTTTTGTGAAACTTGTATACATGGAAAGTTTTATCAGCTTCCTTTTCATAACTCTGTTTCACAATACACTGCACCGTTACAATTAGTTTTCATTGATATATGGGGTGTTGCTCCTGTATGTGCTTCCAATGGTGCTCGTTATTATATTTCCTTTTTAGATGCTCACACTAAATACACATGGTTGTTTCTCTTGCATAATAAATCTCAAGCGCTAAATTCGCTCCTTCGTTTCAAAACACTTGCAGAAACTCAAACAGGTTTTAAACTGCGTGTTATTCATATGCTTTAAACATTTTACCCAAATGTATGGTATTCTTCATCGGTTTACTTGTCTCCACACCCATGAGCAAAATGGCTCTATCAAACGCAGGCATATGCACATCTTTGATATGGGTTTAACCCTTCTTGCTTTTACTTCGTTACCCATCAAATTTTGGGGTGAAGCCTTTACCACTGCCATGCATATCATTAATATTCTGCCTTCCCCTGTTTTACAAAATAAATCTCCATATGAATTGTTGTTTCACAAACCTCCTGTATATAATACATTAAAAACCTTTGGGTGTGGTTGCTATCCTTTGCTTCGACCCTATAACAAACACAAGCTTGATTTCAAATCTGCATGCTGCCTTTTTCTTGGCTACAGCATTCATAACAGAGGCTATATTTGTCTCTCTAACACTAGTAAGGTCTATATTTCTAGGCATGTTATTTTTCATGAAGAATTATTCCCTTATGATATTCCTGGATATAAGTTTCATCCTTTTGTACATGATAACATTGCTTCTGACTGTTTGAACCAAGCTATCACTGTTATCCACTCCTTTGCTATTAATTCTTCTATTGTTTCCCAACTCAGTCCTGATTCTACTGTACCTACTAATCCTAATCCTTCTACCGCTTTGGTGCCTACCTCTTCCACTGACCCTGGCACTGTCAATACTCATCGTATGACAACAAGATCCAAGACAGGTATTTTCAAACCCAAAACTTTTCATACTCACTCTGTTTTACTGTCACCGGTTCCAACATTTGTCGCCAAAGCTCTCTCTTCTCCTCCTAGGTTTCAAGCAATGACTGATGAATACACTGCTCTTCTCAACAATCACACTTGGTCCTTAACATCTCTTCTTGAAGGAGCTAAAGTTGTTGGATGCAAATGGCTTTTTAAAAACAAATACCATGCGGATGGTTCCTTTCACCGGCACAAAGCTCGCCTTGTTGCTAAGGGATTCAGTCAAACAAAAGGGTGTGATTACAATGATACATATAGTCTTGTGGTTAAACCTTCCACCATTCGGCTCGTCCTATCTCATGCGGTTTCTGCTAATTGGCCTATCCATTAAATTGACGTAAACAATGTTTTTCTGAATGGAGATCTTCAGGAGGATGTCTATATGAAATAGCCACCGGGTTTTGTGTCCAATTCTCCACATCTAGTTTGCAAACTTCACAAAGCTTTATATGGTTTAAAACAGGCTCTGCGATCCTGGTTTCAAAAGCTAAGTACCACTCTTCAAACTTTTGGTTTTCACTCTATCAAAAGTGACTCTTCTTTATTTGTTCAATTTCATTCCTCATACACAATCTTTATTCTAATTTATGTTGATGATATTATCATCACAGACTCTTCCTTACAAGAAGTTCAAAATCTCATATCCAAACTCAGCTCCTGTTTCGCACTCAAGGATCTTGGCCCTCTTCATTACTTTCTCGGTGTCCAGGTTAATCGTCTTCCCAATGGTGGTCTGCACTTGTCTCAGCATAAATATATAAATGATCTCCTTATACGTACAAACATGCATGCTGCTAAACCACTACCCACACCCATGCAAACTAACCTTTGCATACCAAAAGATGTGTTCTTTGCTCTGCATGATCCATCCATGTTTTGATCAGTTGTGGGAGCCCTTTAATATATCCTCGTCACACGTCCAGAACTGTCCTATACAGTGAACAAGGTGTGTCAGTTTATGGATGACCCACAAGACCATCATTGGAAGGCAGTTAAACGCATTCTACGCTATCTTGTTGGTACTCGTTCAACATAGCTCCTGCACAAATGTTCGTGCTTTTAGTGATGCTAACTGGGGCAGCAACATTGACGACAGGAAATCTACCATTGGCTAGCTACTGTGTATATTATGGTCTCAACATCATTGCCTGGTCCTCCCACAAACAACGGGTTGTTTCACGTAGCAGCACTGAAGCTGAATATCACAACATTGTTGTGTCTCTAACTGAAGTCATTTGGTTGCAATCTATCCTACATGAACTGCACCTTTCCTCCACTCAACAACAGTTATTCTCGGACAACCTGGGAGTTGTTCTTCTCAACGCCAACCCCATCATGCATTCTCGAACCAAGCATTTCGAACTAGACTTACATTTGGTTAAAGATTATGTTCAACAAAACAAAATTCATTTGCTTCATCTCCCTGCCAGATTCCAAGTTGCTGATACATTCAACAAACCTATTGTTGGTCCCTCGTTTCTGGATTTTCGACATAAACTTATGGTTGTTGAACCACCCCCATAAGTTTACAGGAGAGGATATTAGACAGTGCATAGGCTGACAGTGTATAGGCTTCTATTCTGTTAGTTTCTTGTTAGTCAGTTCGTGTGTTTTCTCTCTGAATATAATCTTTTGTAGCTTCACCCCAGCAATACAATAATATTTTATCTCTCATTCTCTTATATTCCAATAACAAAAGAAGCTAGTATAATCTAGCTAGTTCTCAGACAAAATTTTCCTATTTTTTTTTTCTGTTTCAACTCTTCCAATACAACAATGTACTATTTAATCAACAGAGGCTATTGCTTTATATTAATGAATCCTGTTTCTTCAAAAACAACTTGTCAACATAGGCACCAATATTCAATACTAAAATGTTTCTAAACTAACGGTTGCCATACAAAAAATTATTCTACCATAAGCATTTAGATCAGAATTTAAAAAAACTGGTTTACGTAGGCAAAGTTAGCCATTTGTAAAGATGGTAGATAGGAATGAGAATCTCATAGTAGTCCTCTCACGCACTTTACTGATTTCTTGAAAGTGGGATCAAGGTTAAAATTCACCCATACCATTTATTAAATAGTTTTAAAAATTCGCACTATTTAAACAACTATTTTGACTATTTACCCATTTCTAGACACTATTCATGATAAACTGAAAACAATGCTTACCAAGTGCTCGATGAAATGTTTCAATCAATTCAATGAATACATCAAGGCCAGAATAGTGCTGCCATTCGATCATCAATATCATTCCCTGGCTGTTTCGGACCGGATATCATCATAGACAACATCATGTATTTTCGCTTCATGCACAAACCAGGAGGTAAGTTGTAAATAACTAGTAATACAGGCCATGAACTGTGATTTGTACTCATATTACCAAACGGATTCATTCCGTCTGTAGCTAAAACCAAGTCGGATATTTCTTGATTCTTTACCAAACTCTGGAAAGTCATCATCAAATTTCTTCCATTGAATAGAATCAACTGGATGTCGGTACATGCCATCGCATTTCCTCTCATCTGCAAGCCATCTAAGGTTCTTAGCATCGTCTGGGTTTGCAAACAAACGCTTCATCCTAGGAATGATGGGAAGATACCACATAACCTTCATTGGGGGTCCATGCTTTTCCATTTCATCAATAGAATCATCATCTTTTTGTTTCAACTTATAACGTGATAACCCACACCTCGGACAACTTTTCAACAATTCAAAATCTTTCCGGTATAATATACAATCATTAGGACATGCATCTATCTTTTTGTACTCCATACCCATTGGACAAAGAATCTTTTTGGCCTCGTAATGACGATTAGGTAGACTCTTTCCCTCTGGAAGCATATCCTTCAACAGTTGGAGCAATTTCGTGAAGCTTTTATCAGTCCATCCGTTTATTGCCTTCAAATTCATCAATCTTAACACCGCCGACAACCGTGTGAAGTTAGTTGATCCAGGATACAAAGGAGTCTCTGCATCTATTGACATACTTCCATATCCATGCGCTTTTGCAAAACACTCAGCTCCCACATCACGAATCATGTCCTCCAATCGATCATCATCTCCATCATTGTGTACTGCTTCATCCATGGTAGAACCCACATATTCTTCAGTTAAGGAAACACGTGGTAAATTTAATAATTCACCATGCCATGTCCAAGTTGTATAAGACCGAAGAAACCCATCACATAGCAGGTGTTCCCTCATGATATTCACATCCAGTATCCTTCCATTCAAACAGTTAACGCACGGACAACTGATCTTTGCTCCATCATGACCACTAATAATCGTGTTACGCTGCGCAAATTGTATAAATTCCTCTACTCTTCTTTCGTACTCATCACTTATACGAACAACATTAATCCAACCTCGATCCATTATATATTCTGGAATAGTTAGGATTTTCTAATAATTAGTATTCTCTCTCACACATTTGCCGAGGGTCGAACACCCCCAGACTCAATCCAAACACGATTATTCTATTCTAAAAGTAACAATAACTAACATAACATAAAACTTGTATTAAAATGTAATTAACAACTAACTAAATATATAATAGAAATTTAAGAAAATACAAGTTATATAATACAAATTTATATATAATAATATATAAATTAGTTGTTTCCGTAACTAATTTATTAAATTATATATAAATTATAATAAACAAAAATTCAAAATACACACAAATATATAATTTATTAGTTATTAGTTATAAATTCCAAGTTGTATTAAGTTGTATTAGTTATTAGTTATATATAAATTATAATACAGAAAAATATAAATTCAAAATATTAAATAAAATTCAAAAAAATTTAAATACAACACCAACCTTTCCGTCGTGAACAAGCTTGTTGGAACGAAGACAAAGGCGAAGGCGGCGGCAGAAGCGGTGGCGGTGGCGGAGCAGGAAAACACCAGCGAAGACCAATGGAACAGTAACCTAAATGCAAATGCGCAAAAGAAGTTAGGAAACAAAAATGTCAATGCCAACGAAGTGAATAATGAATGATGCGAAAATGAAAACGAATGAATGAAACTGAAACTTACAAAATGCAGAGAGAAGAAACTGAGCGCAAGAACGTGGAAACGAAGAGCGGAGAAGAAAGTGAAAGGCTGAAACTAGTGGCGCGCTTCAAATTTTTAGGGTAAAATTGATTTACAAATGCGGTTCTATAGTAAAACCGCATTTGTAAATCAATGCCAATGATTTACAAATGCGGTCATATTAAAGACCGCATTTGTAAATCAGTGCACATTGATTTACAAATGCGGTCTTTAATATGACCGCATTTGTAAATCATTGGCATTGATTTACAAATGCGGTCTTTAATATGACCACATTTGTAAATCATTGGCATTGATTTACAAATGCGGTTTTACTCTAGAACCGCATTTGTAAATCAATTTAATTTCAAAAATGCCACCGCGTTTTTTACAAATGCGTTTAATCGCAAACACGCACTTAATAAGGAGTATTCTTTTAATCTTTTTGCACTAGTGGTTGTCTGGATAACATTGTTATGCAGGTGATTGTTATTAATGAATGAAGAAAAATTGATCAATGATTGAGTGTTTTGGAAATTGTATGCAATTGTTTGGATAACATTGATAAGCAAGTGATTGTTATTAATAAATGAAGAAAAATTGATAAAGCAAACGCATTTAAAAAAAAACTTACTATGACGATTATTGTAATATATGACATAAAAAATTTGATTTGACGACTGGTAGAAATATTTGTCATAGACAATCACTTACTATGACAATTTTGATGAGAACCATCATGGAAAGTCATATTTTTTATAATTGTTCTAAAAATAACAAGCATAGAAAGTTTGGTTTGAACATAATATGACAGATATTTTGCACATTTTATGACAGTTTATATACAACAATCATAGTAAGTCAACCTACTATGACAGTTTTTCAACTAGCATAGAAAGTGCATAGTTCTTATATCACCTCAGAACCGTCACAAAAATCTTGTGTAACCGTCATAAAAAAAGTCTTGTTTGTACTAGTGGGTTGATTAATTATTCTTATAATTAATAGGTATGACTATTGATAGTGAGTATGTGTTAGTAGCTTTAGCTTTATTTATACATCCAAAAATAATAAGTATATTAATTAATGCATATGTCTTATCAAATAAGGTTATTACTACCATTATTATGTTTTTGTGTATTAATATGTCACCCAAATGAGAACATTATTATGTATAGAATGCTTGTTTTTTTTTTTTAATTTATGACACAAAAGTATTAATGTTAAGCATGTGTTAATTGCATGTATTTGTTCATGTATCTCTATATTTGCATGATATGTTTGTTTCAATCTTTAATGAGTTGAATTTCTTGTTGGAGTAAACAAGTTCAATTTCACTTATATGTGTTGGATCTTGATTTGGCTTCTCAACTTGAAAAACCTATTGCTATTACTGATGTAGTAACAATGAAGAGAAAGTTCATTCTAAGACTTAGAAAAGGTCAAACAAACTTGCCTAATGTTTATGTGAATGAACATAAGTAACATTAGGTTTGCTCTTCCAAAAACACAAAAATATAGAACTCCTAGCTTTGTTGATTATATTAGTCTTTTTCTTATGAGACATAGACACTAACATGTTTGTATTATCCTTCAGAACATCAACACAGTTTTATTGTATCAAGATGGTCTTCATCTTAATTCTTCATAATACAAAATAGTTCTCCCAAAAAAGTTCTCGATGCCAAACTTGTTGGTACTATTTTCAACTTCTTTGACTTTCTTTTTCTTTTTCCACAGACTATGTAAATTATTGATTTCTTAACAATAATATATAAGACAATACAAGAATAAAATTGAAAGAAATGACTCATATTAGCATTGAAAAAATTTATGTAAAGAGTCTACCATATTCAAATATTCAATATATTGTATAATGGTCTGAAATATAAAAGGTGACAGAAAATATTTAAAACAACTAAACTCTAGTAAAATATCTTTTACGTTATTTCATCATATCGTCTTATTGAGATTTGTTTGTTAATCACGAGACATATATAGAGTAAATCATCATCACTTTTCCTTTATTAAAGTCCCTTTATTAGTAAATAAAGAAGAAAATCTCGAAGAACACTTGTCATGATGAATGTTATGAGATGGTGACTCATAAGCATTACATATTTATTGAATTGAAAAACTAGAAAGACGTGATGTGATCAATGATAGTGCTAGGACTAATTTGTATCATGGGAAAAGATGGCAAGCGATGATGGTGGGAAAAGGGTGTGAAGTTAATATCCAACCCCTCAAATGTCATAAAAGAATTCTTGAAACAGCTTCATATGGTGAGGTGGTAGAGTCATTGCCAAATACAAGCTGCCATCATTTGTTGAGCTTGGAATTATGATTGCTAGCCCCTCGTATATAATCCAGCCAGGTCTCATGAAGATCGGTCTTCCCCAACCAAAGTCAGCATCATAGACTGGAAACTTAGCCCAGCTATTGATACCCACATCTGGACACCCAAAAGTATGTGCTCCAGGAACAAGAGCATTTAGATCAGGCTGTAGCTTCAGATAGTCAAGAGCTGATCTCAAATATTCGTTGTCCATTCTCATTATTCTGTTGTGGATTTGATTTGCAGCATACCATGTAGGTTTTTACACGAGATCTCCTGCCAAGCTTTGGGAATGGTGGAGAAGATAGCATTGCCAAGGTAACCAGGAGGGAGGGGAGGTTGCAGCCTTGACCTTCCATTAATTGGAATATATAGTCTGGTTTCTTGGTCTTCAGGAAGGCCTCTTGCTTTGGACACACTTCTCCATATATGAGCTGCCAACATCTCATAAGTGCTATAGTTTATTGTGTTGCCATCTTCTTTCGACTTGCCCTTGAGGATGTTGAGTTGGTCACGACTCAATTTTAAAATAGAGGAAACCACAGTTGTGGTGGTGGTGGTGGTGGTGGTGGTGATGGGTGGTGAGAGCTGGTATTCGTGGTGAGGAAAAGCTGGTTGAGGTGGGTCCCTGGCACGAAGTAAGTTCCTGTCAATAAATGGGGGAACAGAAATGGGGATGCCACGAGCCACATTGGACCATGAATTGATGAAGTGAGCACCTGATTCTCCATCTGCTACATGGTGCACTTTACCAACGCCTATTGAGACCCCTCCACATCTGAAATATGTTACCTGAATGCATGCAGTGCAGTGCAGCGAATAGTTAGTTTCATTTTATCCTTACAAAGAGAAAGAAAAGGAACGCACCTGTAACACCACTAACGGATATGTTTCAATCCCGGCAGAATAATCCACCGTGGGAATAAGGTTGCTATGGTTAAGGTTGTGAGTGAAGTGGTCCATGGCAACGGTGGCATGAGCCTCAACGAAAAGTACACCCTGACCGTCACAATAAATCTCCATGCGGTGGTCGTCACCGTGGCGGAGGCGGGCGGCCATTGGGTAGAAAAGGACGAGGGTCTTACTTAGGGCTTCTTTCAGAATGTTGGGATGGAAGAAATTGGATGTCCCGTTTGGGTTGTAGAAATAGAGGGTGGGAATGTGGTAATTCCCCGCCAGCAAATCCAGGTCTGAGTTCCACAACACCTTCCGCGGGGTAGCCTCTGCGGGTTGCACCATTATCGACTCCTTCACACTAATCGTCATAATCTCTGCTTACAACTAGGGATAGACGTTGTGTTAAGGGTTGCTTTTATTTATAAAGATTATCCTTGTTTTTGTATAAGGATTGATGTATCCTCGTCTATGAAGCTCGGATACGGCTAAAAATGTATCGTCGGTGTGTCCGATACATTGCGGACACGGACACGCGGCGGAAGCGTGCCCGACACGGTGTCGGACACTTTTTATTGGGCCGCAAACGGTCCTCTTTTTGGATACGTCGGAGGAGACAAGTTTCCCTCTTTGAACACGCCAGAAAAGCTCGGAAAAAAAAACGCGGTTCAGTGTTTTAAAGAACTCTTCTTTTCCACACTAAATCTCAGATAAAATATGATAAAATCTCAAACAAAATATTAAAATCTCCAAAAAGTAAAAGTTAAACATTATGTTTTTCTTGATTTTTTTTCATATAACAAAATATATTACTACATTTTAATTTATATATAGTCGTGTCCTATAATTTTCAGTTTAGCCATATCTCCGTGTCCGTGTGTCGTATCTGTGTCTGGACTTCCTACATCCTCGCCAACAAATCCATGTTTGACATCCACAACACCTTCCGCGGGGTAGCCACTGCGGGTTTCACCATTATCAACTCCTTCACACTACTCGTCATCAATCTCTGCTTACAACCTACAGGCATGTATCCACAATGTCCTATATATCTAACCTAATTCAATTAATGCTCTCACCATTTCTACTCAACTAACTTCCTCCTACGTAGTACTATTTTTTATTATTCGTGATCTCTGTTACAGCACGTTTGTAATTTGTTTTAAGTTATCTTCTTATTTAGTAAGGAACAGTTGAAATCTACCATAAGTAAAATTGTAACCCAACTTAGAAAAAAAATTAGCAATCACACCTGAAATCAGAAATTTTTATAAATTTTCTCTTTAATTATTTTTTATTTTCTACTCTTTTTTCCTTGTGTTTTGTAACCGGGTGAGTAGTGTTGGTTACCAAATGAATTTGAGAAAAGATGAATTGTTTGGATCTATTTGTTACCAAAGAAATCTGAATGCGGATATGCAAAGAAACTGTGGAGGGAGTGTCTCACTCGTGAATAAAGAAAGGAAGAAAAAGTCTTCTTTCGTTAATGTTTTCTGTCCATTTATTTTCCTTTTCACTCTTAAAAGTTAAGTAGCACACGACACTGATAAAACATTGACACAAAAATACGTATATCTAAAATGTAGGACACGGAGATATGAATCTATATATTATATAAATATCAATTATATAAATTGACAATAAAGATTTATGTGCATAAGTATGTTCCAAATTATTTTTTGGAGCAGAAAAATATTTTTCATGACTGGTTTAAAAGGATTTGTTTCTTAAGTTTATAATCATAATAAAAATTTATACAATAAATTTGAGCTTTTAGAAAATTAATGTATTTTTTCTTTTTAAAATTGTATTAGAATCGTAATAGAATTGTCAGAAATCCAACAAATACTTTTTGAATTTGACACTTTACGGATACGTGTCCTACAAGTGTCATACGAGTGTCGGTGTCTAATATGAGTATCTGACATCTATATACCATTTAAGAAAAGTGTCTGAACTTTCATAGCTTAAAAGGTTTGTGTTAAATTACCATCTTATATTTTCTCTAGACAAGTAGAATTTTATTTTCACTCTTTTTAACACGATTTACTTTTAATATTATAACATTAATTATAGTCTCATATATAGGTGATTGTTGGGCCCATTATCAAGATATCATAAACTCTTACCCCATTTCATTATTGAGTGTTAGAAATATAGTTGGCAGCTCACCTACTTCTATATTACCTCATGTCGGTGGATTTTCCTCAACTCCTTCTTTCTAATGAATGTCTTCGTTCTCTCATAAGTGTTTTCCTTGCAAACTCCACATGGTATTTGTAAAAGGTACTTCGACGTTTAAATAAGATCTGTATTCAGTGCTGGATATACTATTAAGGCATTATGATGACGTATCTTTTCTCGAAATCTATGATTGCTTATATGATTATCATGAACCCTTTGTTATTAGGCCAAAGTAACATTTTGGATTACAATTAAGAGTGTATTACCTAATGTCTAATCATTGTTTGAAGCGGTCAATCTACTATTGGAATTTATAAATTTCATCATATTGGTCGACACGAACAAGGTATTAAGAGTTGCATCTAAACATGTTTGATATCGAAACAGGAAAAAAAAAATTAATAGACATGGCCAAACATTCACAAATTAATATACTCATTCCTTCCCAATATAGATGGATTTTAAAAGTATGTTTATGTCTTGATCTCATATTCTTTCATTTGTTGTGATATTTTCTGTCCATTACACTAGTGCAGAAAGGCAAAACGAGTGCGGCTATTTTAAATTTATAAGGGCGGCTATATAGCCGCATTTGATTAGCACGCACTTGTAAATCGAAGAGATAAGAATGCGACTATATAGCCGCACTTGTAAATACCATTTATAAGTGCAGATATTTCTTATAGCCGCACTTGTATATGCCAAAACATTAAAAAAATTTAAAACACCGCCAATATTATGTGAAGGCAATGTTGATGAAGAGTGGCATGGGAGCGCCAGCAACGACAACGACAACGGAAGTGGCGGCGGACAGGGAAGTAGGACGGAGCAAACCAAAAACCCACGAAGACAATGAAAGAGTACTGACCAATGCAAGAAACCAAACAATGTAAGAAAAACGAAAAAATTTATACATGAAGAGTGGCATGGGAGTGCCAGCAACGGCGGCGACGAATAGGGAAGCAACGACGGAGCAACGAATGTCAGTCAATGAAATAGTGCTTCGAGACCACCAATGCAAGGAAAAAAACATATATAAGAAAAACGAAAACATTTATGCATATATTTGTGAAGATGAAGAGGAAGAAAGAGAGCTCAAGAAACTTACATCAACACAAATGAAATGTAGATGTAGCAGAAGGAGATGAACTCAGAGCGCAAACGCGAATCGAAAGCAAAGACGAGAAAGAAAGTATGAAATTGTGTGTGGCGCGCTTCAAAATTTAGGGTAATAAAGGATTTACGAATGCAACTAAAGATAAAACCGCATTCGTAAATGAAAACGTTTTGATTTACAAGTGCGGCTATACCAATAGCCGCATTCATAAATCAAGCGTTTTTATTTACAAGTGTAGTTATACAAATAACCGCATTCATAAATCAAAATAATTTCAAAAATACCACTGCGTTTTTTACGAAAGCGGATAGCACAAAAGCCGCACTAAATAAAGTGTACTTTTTCTTTTTTTTTTTCACTAGTGATTATTTTCCTTTTCACTCAAAAGGTTTGTGTTAAATTACCATTTTACCTTTTCTCTAGACAATTAGAATTTTCTTCTCTATCTTTTTACCACGATTTGCTTTTACAATTATAACATCAATTATTGTACTATTTATTCATCTTCTCTTTAAACTTTACAATATTCTCATAGTCTCATATATATGTGATTGTTGGGTCCATTATCAAGATCTCATAAACTCTTACCCCATGTCATTATTAAGAGTTAGAAATATAGTTGGGAGTTCACCTACTATGTTACCCAATAAATTAGTCTCTTTTAATAAAGGCTTAAAAATCCCCGGAGAAACGACCTCCTTTATGTATTTAAAATATCTAATATTTGATCTATCATTTTCCAACTCCATTAAAAGTAATATGAATGTTTACTGATGGTGAAATCCACTGCAAACAATTTTCTTTTCAAAAATCCTAATCATTATTTGACAACTATAATCTTCATAAAAAAAATCCATATTTAACCATTTTGAAATAATTAATCCAAAATAGTTGTTTTGGCTTTTTTATTTAAGTCACATAAGCATAACCTACTCCAGAATACACAGTTTGATATTTGAGGTATTTTTTAAAATAAATAAAAATGATTATATAGTGGTAGATAGGATTCGGATGATTTTATCTCAAACAAATCTTATCGAACAGGATTAATTAGAAAAACTAAAATATAAACCAAAAAAAAATATTTAACTATAAATAGAATGGATAAAACCAAGATACATCAAAACATACAGAGTTCTCTAGTTAGACGGATACTCGTCGCTTTTCCTGTATGAAATTATATGCACTAAATGACTTTTCAATCAGTAAAGTAAAATGAGTTTGCGAAATACTTATTTTGAACATATACATGTATATTACGGATCATTTTATCTGAAATCCTAAGCCACGACGAAATAATGTTTCTAGACTGAAGATCCGAATGCAACAATTTCAAAGAAATAAGAAAGCAAATTAGCTCGAATCCAACAAACTAAATAATTTGACTTTCTTCAAAAAAGGCCTTTTTTTTAATTTATACATAAGATATTTTCTCACTTTACGCATCACTTTTTGAGCTAGGAATAATGAAAGATATTCCCTCGTATACAATCCCACCAGGTGCCTTGACAATGGATCTTCCCCAACCAAAGTCAGCATCGTGGATTGCAAGCCTTACCTCAGCTAGTGATGCCAAGGTTTGGACACCTAAGAGTATGTGATCCACGAACAAGCGCTTTTAACAACTAAGACTTGAGTGCTGTAAATCTTTGTCTCACAGCACAAGCTATCTTCCACTCATTGATACTGACCAAACCTTCAATAATCTTCTGTCTGACCCTTATATATGGTATAAAACCTCTTTCTGCCATCCCTGTTGCAACCTTTGCAGCCAAAACATACTCACATTTCTCCAAGCACCCTTCAATCACTAACTCGTAACTCTCAAATCCAACAGAGTTACCCTCTTTCTCCAGGAATTCAATCATCTCAACAGCATTCCATATCTCCCTGTTTGCCCGTAATGCTGCCAATAATTTCACCAGTGTTCCCTGCCCTGGGGTTAAACCATATTGCACCACCATTTGCTTCATCAAATCCTGTGCCTCTGCAGTCTTTCTCACTCTGCTCATTGCACCAATTACAGTGTCAAAATAAACTATTTGAATCTGGAATACATCCAGCCCCACCCATGCCCCTAAGAACTTTAACGGCCTCCATTAGTTGGTCAACAGAATAGAGACATGATAGTAGATAATTACAAGTCCTACAGTCAGGAGTATATCCAATTGTTTGCATCTGAAGTAAAATATCAGAAACAGATTGAGACAGGCATCGCCGCTCCAACCAAGTGGATGAGAGGAGATCACGAGTCTGAGGAACTGGAAGGCAACCAGATCGTAGAGTCCGTTGTAGAACGGCAAGTCACTAGTACAAAATATGAAAACAACGACCCTTTATTTAGTGCGGCTTTGCGCTTAAACGCATTTGTAAAAAATGCGGTGGCATTTTTGTAATTAAATTGATTTACAAATGCGGTCTTACCCTAGAACCGCATTTGTAAATCAATTTTACCCTAAAAATTGAAGCGTGCCACTAGTTTTCACTTTCACTTTCGTCTTCTCCGCTCTTCGTTTCAACGTTCTGTTTCAGCTCTCCCTTTGCATTGTAAGTTTCAGCTCTCTCCGCTTCAACGTTTGTTTTCGTTTTCGTTTTTGTCATTGTCATTATTCACTTCCTTGGCATTGTCATTTCGTTTCCTAACTCGTTTTTGTCATATAGGTGGTTACTGTTCTATTAGGTTCGCCAGTTTTTTCTGCTCCGCCACTGCCACTGTCATAGTCGAAAACTTCCGCCACCGCCTGCGCCTTCGTCTTCGTCTTCGTCCTCGTCTTCGTCTTGTGCCTCTGCCACTCCGATCACCATCAACCTAAAGGTTGGTGTTGTATTTAATTTATATTTAATATTTTGAATTTATATTTAATATTTTGAATTTATATTTAATATTTTGAATTGTTATTTTTCTGTATTATAATATATATTTAATTAATAACTAATACAACTTGGAATTTATAACTAATAACTAATAATTTATATATTTGTGTGTATTTTGAATTTTTGTATTATATAATTTCTATTTTCTTAAATTTATATTATATATTTAGTTAGTTGTTAATTACATTTTAATAAAAGTTTTATGTTATGTTAGTTATTGTTACTTTTAGAATAGAAATATCGTGTTTGGATTGAGTCCGGGGGTGTTCGACCCTCGGCAAATGTGTGAGATTGAATAGAATACTAATTATTAGAAAATCCTAACTATATTCCAGAATATATAATGGATCGAAGTTGGATTAATGTTGTTCGTATAAGTGATGAGTACGAAAGGGGAGTAGAGGAATTTATACAATTTGCGCAGCGTAACGCGATTATTAGTGGTCATGATGGAGCAAAGATCAGGTGTCTGTGCGTTAACTGTTTGAATGGAAGGATACTGGATGTGAATATCATGAGGGAACACCTGTTGTGTGATGGGTTTCTTCGATCTTATACAACTTGGACATGGCATGGTGAATTATTAAATTTACCACGTGTTTCCGTAACTGAGGAATATGTGGGTTCTACCATGGATGAAGCAGTACACGATGATGGAGATGATGATCGATTGGAGGACATGATTCGTGATGTGGGAGCTGAGTGTTTTGCAAAAGCGCATGGATATGAAAGTATGTCAAAAGATGCAGAAACTCCTTTGTATCCTGGATCAACTAACTTCACACGGTAGTCGGCGGTGTTAAGATTGATGAATTTGAAGGCAATAAACGGATGGACTGATAAAAGCTTCACGGAATTGCTCCAACTGTTGAAGGATATGCTTCCAGAGGGAAATAGTCTACCTAATCGTAATTACGAGGCCAAAAAGATTCTTTGTCCAATGGGTATGGAGTACAAAAAGATAGATGCATGTCCTAATGATTGTATATTATACCGGAAAGATTTTGAATTGTTGAAAAGTTGTCCGAGGTGTGGGTTATCACGTTATAAGTTGAAACAAAAAGATGATGATTCTATTGATGACATGGAAAAGCATGGACCCCCAATGAAGGTTATGTGGTATCTTCCCATCATTCCAAGGATGAGCGTTTGTTTGCAAACCCAGACGATGCTAAGAATCTTAGATGGCATGCAGATGAGAGGAAATGCGATGGCATGTACCGACATCCAGCTGATTCTATTCAATGGAAGAAATTTGATGATGACTTTCCAGAATTTGGTAAAGAATCAAGAATTTGGAAGAAATATCCGACTTGGTTTAGCTACAGACGGAATGAATCCGTTTGGTAATATGAGTACAAATCACAGTTCATGGCCTGTATTACTAGTTATTTACAACTTACCTCCTGGATTGTGCATGAAGCGAAAATACATGATGTTGTCTATGATGATATCCGGTCCGAAACAACCAGGGAATGATATTGATGTTTATCTAAGTCCCCTAATTGAAGATTTGAAGTTAATGTGGGACCAGGGTGTCGAAGTATTTGACGGATTTGCTAATGAAACTTTCAAGCTTCATGCCATGTTATTTTGCACCATCAATGACTTTCCGGCATATGGTAACTTATCAGGTTATAGTGTTAAGGGTCACAAAGCGTGTCCAATATGCGAAGAAGACACTGCTTCTCAACAATTGAAACATGGAAGGAAAACAGTATATCTTCGGCATCGGAGGTTTCTTAGAAGTCATCATCCTTACCGGAGGTTGAAAAAAGCCTTTAATGGACACCAAGAGGGTAGTGGTCCACCAACTCCATTAACCGGTGTTGAGGTTTACCAAAAGGTAAATAACATAGACCACACCTTCGGTAAGTCCAAAAAAAAGTCATCTGTGACAAATATTTGGAAGAAGAAATCAATCTTCTTTGATCTTCCGTACTGGTCGAGGTTAGAAGTCAGACATTGTATAGATGTAATGCATGTTGAGAAGAATGTGTGTGATAGCTTAATTGGTACACTTCTTAACATTAACGGGAAGACGAAGGATGGTCTAAATGCTCGTTTAGATTTGATTGAGATGAACATACGCGGCGAGTTGGCACCCATAGAAATGGGTAAGCGTACATATTTCCCCCCAGCCTGTTACACAATGTCAAAAGATGAAAAAATTAGTTTTTGTCAATGTCTAAAGGGTGTGAAAGTGCCACAAGGACATTCATCAAATGTGAAGAGCCTAGTGTCAATGCAAGATTTGAAGTTAATTGGGTTGAAGTCTCATGATTGTCACATCTTGATGCAACAGTTGTTGCCGGTAGCTATCCGTGGGATCTTACCAAAAAATGTTAGACACACCATAACCCGTTTGTGCTCATTCTTCTCTTCCATCTGTTGTAAAGTCATTGATCCCTCAAAACTAGATGAACTTCAAAATGAAATTGTTGTTATCTTGTGTGAATTGGAAATGTTTTTTCCTCCGTCTTTTTTTGACATCATGGTTCATCTAGTGGTGCATCTGGTAAGAGAGGTTAGATTGTGTGGACCAGTGTACTTAAGATGGATGTATCCTGTTGAGCGGTATATGAAAATTTTGAAAGGTTATGTGAAAAATCATTATCGTCCAGAGGCTTCAATGATTGAAAGGTACATAGCTAAAGAAAGTATTGAATTTTGTTCAGAGTACATGACAAAAGCAAATCCAATAGGTGTTCCAGCTAATTCATGGCACCACAGGCGTTCTACAACTAAATGTTTACGTGGTGTGAATATTGTAAGCAAATCTCGATCAGAAGTCTTGCAAGCACATTTGTACATATTAAATAACACAGATGAAGTTGTACCTTACATAGAAGCTCATAAAGCCATTGTGAAGGCAAATAACCCAAGACAAGCAGAGAAATGGGTCTTGATGGAACATAATAGAACTTTCATGCCTTGGTTTAAAGATGAGGTGTTCAAGGATTCAACGGCATTAGAGACCTTGACTTGGTTGGCTGCTGGATTGAAGTTTGATGTCATCTCATGTACAGCGTACGAAGTGAATAATTGTATATTTTACACGAAGTCCATGGATGAAAAGAGTACAGTTCAAAATTCTGGTGTTACTCTTGAAGCCGAGTCAATGCAGTTTTCGACTTCGAAAGATACAAATCCAGTACTTGGATCAATGGCATACTATGGGTTTATAGAAGAGATATGGGAGATTGACTACACTAAGTTTTCTGTTCCAGTTTTCAAGTGTAAATGGGTTGACAATAAAAGTGGGGTTAAAATTAATGAATCAGGATTCACACTAGTGGACTTTCGAAAGATAGGGTATCGAGATGAGCCATTTATAATGGTTCAACAAGCATCTCAGGTTTTCTATGTGAAAGATCCTACGTCAGAACATTGGTATGTCGTTTTACACGGGAAAAAACAAGGGGAAGCCATAGATGATATTGAATATGGCGAAACTCGTTCAATCACACCAATGATAACTAATAAAGATGACGATGTACTTGATGATGTATATGCAACCCGTAAAGACCACAGTGAAGGAATTTACATATAAACATTTAACCCACATGCAACATGTAAATAAACATTTAGAATTTTTTGTATTATTTTTATATGATTTTAATTCGATTCACATTAACTAATGTTTGTTACCTAATTTTTTTAACAGAGACATGGATGACGACCAGACTCCAGGTAGACCTCGATCTGGACGAGGCAGTAGAGGACCTACTAGATTGAAGCGTCTTGCATTGAGACGTGCTGCTGGTGAGAAGACACATGTTGGCATTGACGTCAACACTGGAGTGGCTTTTGGTCCTAAGGCAGATGAATTTATGAGCTATCTTGGAGTTGTTTCTCGTGAGAGGCTCTCCATTTTGATTAATTCATGGGATGAGGTTTCAGAGGTTGATCGGAACATGCTATGGGAGGATGTTCTGGTAAGCTTTACATTATTATTGTTATCATATAATGCTTTTTAAAATTGATTAATTAATTTTAATTTGATGATGTTATTTTCCAGGAAAACTTTGACATTCCTGATGTGGAACCGCTTCGATCAAAGATATTATCCAATATCGCACTTAAATTTCGTACCTTTAAGTCAAGACTGACTTCGAGATACATTTTTTGCGACCTTAAAGACGAAAATCCATGTTTAAAGTACCAACATATTGATGAAGAGACATGGCGTCTTTTTAGAGAAAGCCGTGAAAATGAGGCTTGGATGGTAAGTGAAGTAACTTTTTTGTTTATATAACATTAATAAGTTTATCTTATTTACTTCAGTTTGTTTATTTCAATTATGACAGGATCGTCGGAAGAAAGCTCAAGAGATAGCTTTGAAGAATCTTACCCCGCACGTTATGTCTCGTTCGGGGTATAGAAAACTTGAGCAAACACTGATGGTGGAAAAGGAGAAATCTCAACAGGGGACGTTGTCTGAGAATGTGGAAACAGGGGTCACTTCTCCTCCATCACCACCTTTTCGCCATGTAAAATGGAAGAGGGCCCGAATTAAGAAGTCGGGTGCACCAAGTTCTGAGCAATCCGGGGTTATAATCGAAAAAATTGTAAGTTATTTTTGTTATTTTCAATTTTTTTAAAGCATTAATTATATTAATGATTGAAAATATGATTTTTGTGTACTCTTGCAGGATTCCTTGGAATCCGACGGTAAATTTGTTGCTGAAGGTCGTCACGATATCCTGGTTGAAGCAATTGGACGACCTGAACACTCTGGTCGTGTTCGTGCCGCTGGACAAGGGGTCGGAATTAAACTTTATTTTGGAGTTTCAGAACGACAGCCATCCTCCTCCTCCAAGAAGGAAACTCAAATGAAGAGTAAGTTACGTGAAGAAATAATGGAGGAGATGAGAAAGGAGACTGATTTGATGTGGCTGGAGATGAAAAAGGAGAATGATCGAATGCGACAAGAGTTTCTATCGCAACAAGTTTGTGCTGAGCCGATTGAACCCCTTGTTAGTCCCACTCCCAAGAGCACAAAGGGGAGTTGTGCGGCTCCTCCAACATCAGGGGATGATATCAATGGGCAGACAGAGGATTGTGAGCTACTGGTAGTGGGCGGCAAACTTCCTCGGGTGGTGGCACTTGGAAAAGTCTATACAAACGCCACCACCTTACATAACGTTCCTCTCTCCCCTGATGTGGCGAAGGTAACAGTTGAAAAAGTATGATTTCCTGATGCTCGTGTTCCACTACCTTCAGATGAGGTAACCACTGTGACCGATGCATTTCAGACATTCGTTGCCTGGCCCAAAGAGCTCATTCGATCTATGCCCGAACCTCATGTAATAATTTCGTTTCATTATATTATTTTTTATTTATATTTATATATTACATATAATTTAATACAAATGTTGTTTATCTTGTAGAAACCTTTTCAGCCACCAAGTCCGGAAAAGAAGCGTGAGGTTCCAGTTGACGATCCTATAGCTTCCCTACGTGTCATTGCTAGTCAGATTGGCAATGATCCTTTTCCAGTTCCGTGGGATAATACATTTTTTCAAATCAACACTGAACTGCCACTGATGATTTACAACACAGATTTATCAGAATTTATATATGGGAAACAGGAGCTCAATATAAGTATAATTCAATTTTTTATGATGTAAGTATCTTTACCTATTATTCAATTTACTTTATTTTAAATTATTATTGATTATGCTTTAACTAAAAACTTGTAGGTTTTTGCATAGAGTCTGTATCACTGAGGGGAAGGAAAATATGTATGGATTCTTAGATCCTGCATATACTAATCCCGTTGGACCAAACTCAACTGAGACTCAAGCATACATCACTAACATCCTGGAAAAAGAGGGAAAACAAATTTATTTATGCCCTTATATTAATGAGTAAGTTTAATTATATGTCATCAATTATTATTATTTCATGTTTTAAATATTTACTAACTCTTTTCAATGATCATATAAGCATCATTGGCAGTTACTTGTCTTATCAATGGTTGATAAGACTGTTGTGTGGTTCTGTTCCCTACACAAGAAGATGCCCACAAAATTTAAGGATATCATTGATACGTAAGTATAGTATAAACTTAACTTTGTATGTTACTAATTAACCATCTACTAACGAGGTTTTTTGTATTAACCAGTTCATGGCGTGGATATAACATCCTAAAAGGTCGATCCAGTTCAAATAATTTGAACTACATAAGAGTAAAGGTTTGTAATTTTTTTCTTTCTCTATTATCATTGTTTATCAATATACTAACATATTACTTTTTATTGAATTATAGTGTAATAAACAACCAGGAAGCTATGAGTGTGGCTATTACATTATGCAATGGATGATTACCATTATAAGACTAGGTGTTAAAACTGGTTGGAAAGAGGTATATGTTAAATCATTTTTATAATTCTTGAACATATATATATCTAGAAACTAATTTATGTCAACTTTGCAATGCAGTTATTCACAGAAGAAACACCAATGAGTGAGGAAGGCATTTCATATGTTAGAGATTCTTGGTCCACATATTTCATTAATTTTTATAACTCTAGCATAGGTAAACAATAGTGGTTTTATTATATGTAATTTGATCACTTGTAAATGTACATTTTGATGATTTCAATTGATTACTACATTTCTATATTTGTCTGGCTGGGTTTGATCATTATGCAGGTTATTTAAATATATGGTTTCTGCACAAAACAGAGTGTATTTTAAAAAAAAAATCACTATTTACAAATGCGGTCATTTACCAAGACCGCATTTGTAAATAGTGATTTATGAATGCGGTTTTTACCAAGACCACATTCATAAATCCTAAACCCCAAACCCCCCTAATTCAGAATAATATACAAATGCGGTTACCTAAAATGACCGCATTTGTAAATGTGATTTATGAATGTGGTCATAGGACCGCATTTGTAAATTCCAGATTTACGAATGCGTGCTGATAGAATGCGGTTCTATGACCGCATTTGTAAATTGAAAATAGCCGCATTTGTTTTACATATCTGCACTAGTGAGTGCAAGGGGGAAAGGATGGGAGCTTTGAAGGGTGTAAGAAAGAAGATAGGAATAAGCTAGTTGGGGCTTGGAACGTGGTCTGATAGGTATAAAAGATTGTAAAATTTCATCAACAATATGCACTTGTAAGTTATGAGGAAATGAAGAAAAGAAAGAAAAAGGATTTGAATTTTGGCAGGACTCCAAGGAAATGAAAAGGTCAGGAATTTTAACATAGTTTTTCGCTTCTACTTCCTCTCTTACAGCCTGCTCAAGATTTTGCAATGAAGACACTGAACAAGCTGAAGGACATCGGCTTAGAAAAGGCCGGAAATGAAGAAGAAATATATTCTGCATTGTTGCTCCTATCACCATTCTGGATCAGCTAATATAGTATTGGAGCACCTTCTGACATGAGAGAAATGAAACCTGTGGAAATTTGCAGAAATCATACGTACAACATTAATAGGGTAAAAAGGTGTGAGAAAAAAAAAACAAATTAATAGATGTGGCTAAACATTCATAAAATAAAATATAAATTTCTTTTTATCTATGCTTTACAGAGAGGTGCCTTTACATGGGGGGCATGAAACAAGGTTTCAGTAGAAACTACCAACTGAACATTACCAGTGGTTAAAGAAAAATGTGAAATGATTAAATCACAAAAGTGTGACAAGTCAAGCAGCACGTCATGACCAAAAAGCCAACATATCTTCATATCAATGTATAGAATCCAAGTTGAAATTAACAGATATAAACATAGAATGCAATGATTAACAATAAAAATATAACTAGGTTCAAATATCATGATGCAAATAATGCAAAATATGAAAGAACAAACATAGCTCTCCTTAGAAAATGCACTTGAAATAAATGCCAAATGTAACTATATCAAACAACAATCAAGTATTTAAGGGTAGGATTGGGTTGGATCCCTGTGTGAATGGTAGTAGAAGCATGTATGAACTAGTCAAAGATGACATAATGGTGGTTACAAAAATAGGAAAAATGTCAGCACAGAATGCAAGTAAATGATATAAAAAAATAAACATTTTAGAGGAAAACAAAGTAAAATAGAATCCACAACATCTTCATGCCACCCAAAATTTCATAACCTCATAATGAATTTCAAACAGGGATTAACACAACCATAAGATTCATCACTTAGAATACCTTTTAATGAACTTCTAAGAGTTTGCATGATTTCATCACTTAGAATACCTTTTAATGAGCTTCTAAGAGTTTGATATCATGCTTCACTTCAATAGTTTTCTTGAATATAATGCACTCCTCAAGTACAATCAACAAATCTCAGTCTTGACCAACTGAACCATCCCACATTTGACCTCATCTTAACACTATGAAATGTTTTCAAGCATTTCAATGAGTTATTCTTCTCAAAGAAATCACGAATGAAACAACACCCACAAATGTCTTGTCTTATAGTTAAGCTTTTGAGAAGGAAAACGACATTTAGCGGTAGGAATTGTTCCTAAAATACCATATTATATATTGTGACATTTATATATATATATGATCCTGCCAGTTGACCTGAGTGCAAGAGTCTTGCCACGTCAAAGGTTTCTCCTTCTGGATCAGTTTCGCACCACGTTAGCCTTTGTCCTTCACGTCTCAATTCCTCGCAAGAACCTGAAGAAAACAAAATGGCGCCGCTGCGGCCGATCGCTCTCCGACGCTCAAGTCAGTGACGGAATCACCAAAAACTAAGAGAGAATATCTCAACTCAAGGAACCGTGCGCAGTGAATCTCAGTGTTCTAGAGAGTGTTCTGAAAGCGTACTGAAGCGTACCTCAAAAGTCTGTTAAGTGTTCCTTATATACCTGAGCGTTTCTCTCTCCTGACGGTTACACCTCTGGACACGTGGCTCACATCCAACTGTACACGTGTCGCCATCTGGAGCTTCCTTCACTTGAGCGTCACTTCTACTCTTCGAGCCATTCGACTAAGTTACCCATACAAGGAGTAACTTGGTGCACAACTTTCCTTGGAGCGCGACCCCTTAAGTGGCGAGTACGGGGTGTCACCATGCATACCTTCTCTGTGGTCTCGCCTGCCGCTATCACGATCTGCTTCACTTGCACACCATGCATGTTCTGAGAAACTGTTCCCTTGCCCCAACCTCTGGCTAGGGAATGATTATCTGATAACCTCATCTTCCATTGTTGCGTGACAAGCATATCACTCATTTCCCATACTTGTACCCCTTGGAAACCTTGAATAAGCTTTCCTGATCTTTCGGCGATGTGCCCCTTTAGGCGGTCTCTAACCACTTGATCGCCTAGAACCCACATACGGCGACTATGATGCAAGCCTGGCGACCGCCGGTTATACATACTAGAGATCGGAGAACGCCAAGCTAACAATTGGCGACTACACAAACTTCCCGATGTACTTCCCTTCTGTCAGCCAGGTGTCCCGTTCAACACGCCTATATTATCGCTTGCTGCCACGTCATCACTCCCGGTTACCTGATCGGTACACAAGCCCCCCAGTCTTAAGCTGAGACTTGACCAGCGAAAAGACTAAGAGGTCACATCGTCGTCGATCTACGTGGCGCTCGTACGGATTTTCCGTACGTTCGTACCCTTTGCCTCTCTGACGCTCCACCAACCCTCTTTTTAATCAAACGACACGTGGCTTCATCAACGGTCGTCTTTAATTGCCGTTTGCGCTTCCTACAACGTTCGAAACCCTTAAACCTTTCGCGTTATTTATTGTTTCATCATCTTCCTTAATTCTCAAGCATTCCAAACGTTTTCTCTGCGAACCACGAAGCTTCTCGTCTCTCTCAATCTTCAACTTTCTTCAGCGTTCATCCGATCATAAAAAGGTAACCCTTTTACTCCTCCTATGGATACTTGTTGCATTTTAATCGGTTTGCATCATCCATTATCTGTCTGAAGCATACGTTGTGGGTTGTTTTTCTTTTTCTCATAACTTAAGGTTTCGTCTTTGATAACATCTATCCCAGCGAACCCCTATTCGTTCGTTCTATCTCCTTCGTCCTCAATCGAGTCATTCGCTGTTATCCTCATTTCATCCCTTTTCTTTCCTTTGCAGTTCCTGCGATGGCTCACACAAAGCCTACCGCTAACCCTCCTTCTTCATCGCGAAACCCTCCACCCAAAACTCGTAGGGTTGTCCCTGGGGCAAATCCTCCACCAACACACAACCCATCACGAGCCTCTGGTGCTCCCTCCACACAGGCTGGGAGGCCTACCTCTTCTCATGCCAACCCTACCCAGGCAACTCCACCATTCGCCGGAGGAGCCCCCCTTCCTCCGCAAGACTACAAAGAGCTCTATCCCTGGGCCACCCCAATTCTGTTGAAAGACACCTCTTCAATAAATACTGCGTTGGGGGTGCTTCGACTGAAGAAAGGGGATCAACCCGACCTTTCGTTCCACAAAGAGCATGACAACAAAATGACCGTGCTGCCTTGCCCTCCTGAAGTACCAATCTGCGCGGACGATAAGGGGAACAACGGCGAGTTGTTCTGCTTCATCTACTCCATGTTGTTCAAGAAAGTGAAACTTAGGTTTCCTTTTACCCGTTTCGAGAGAGAGCTGCTAACCGAGCTCGAAATCGCCCCTGCCCAGCTTCTTCCCAACAGCTGGGCGTTCGTGAGGGCATTCCAGATTATCTGCGCGCACTTGGGGCTACCGGCTTCGGTGGATGTCTTCCTTTTTCTGTTCGAGGCTAAGAATCCCAGAGATCGCCCTTGGGTCAGCTTGAACGGGATTGCTGGGAGGCCAATCCTCTCAATCTTCCAGCAATCTTAAAAAGACTGGAAGGGGAAGTTCGTCAAGGTGTGCCAGAATGATGAAGAACCTTCACTGCTTGGCGACTTCCCTTTGTATTGGGTAAACAAGGGAAACAAGGACTCTAAGGACAGCTTCAGGAGGCCAAGAAGTCCTGACAACATGGGGGAGTTGGACAAGGACCTTTGTCTTTTCTGGAAGAGTGTGGCTGCTGCCAACACCACCCTCCCCACTTCTTCAATAATCTCCTTCGAGTTCATCGAGGGCCAACTTGAAGCTCACATAGGTTAGCCCCTACCTCAACACCAAGTCCCTCACTTCGTGTTAACACTAACTTGACATTTTTACCACTCTATTTTTGGCATTCCATTATTCTGTATTGGCCTTGATCATTCATCCATGTGTTACTTGTGTTATCTCTGTTTTGGTAACTCATCCATTCTTTACCTTGTGCAGATAAAATGTTGGAAAAAGGAAAACTGGCGGAGCTGAGGTCGATCGCCCGATCCCACAAGCTTGCGGCGGGCTCCCAAACTATGCCCAACTTGGTGGTGGAGATCGCCGCTGCCCAAGGCAAGACACCCCCCCGAGGTCCAACTTCTTCTGGGGCACTACCCGCCCCAGAAAAGAAAAAGCTAGCCTTGAGGAAACCCAAAAGGAAGACTCCTCAGGTGGTGCAAGAGGAAGATGATGATGATGAAGACACTGAGGACGGTCTCATCACCAAGAGGAAAAGGGTGGCCACCTCTACGCCACCTGCACTCCCAACACCAACACCGCCCTCACCTCCAGCTCTTCTAGAACCAGTTCAAGCAACTCCCCTGGCCGCCGCGCTCCTAGTGGTTGAAAACAGCGGCCCCAACTACACAGGGAACCCTCCAAGCGCCTCCACACCGTTTGCATCTGCTGGAGAGGGTCCTCCTTCAACCACATCCATCACTGGGGCAGCCTTAGGAGAAGATGAGGGCGCCCAGGCTTCGCTAATGCTGATAACAGAATCTCCGACCTCACCACCTCACCACCACGCCTAGAAGCCCCCCTTGCCCTACAAGCTCAAGAGGGTGGTGGTGAAAGTCAGCACCAAACCCCACCAGCGCCTCCAGCATCAGCCTCGAGCCTCCCAGCTTCCTTCGAAGAGACCTTGGGACCCTTCACAGCCCAACTGAAGACTATGGCGGAAGATCTTCCTTTGCTCGTATCAAGAGCTGTGAAGGGCTCACTCAAGAAGCTTCAAGAGGAAAACTCCAAGCTCAAGGAGTCAAACCTCATGATAAGGGCTGAGGCGGAGAAGCTCACTTGCAACCTGCTGATGACTGAGCTGGAACACTCAAGGCTGGAGGATGCATTGGACGCGGAGCTAAGAAGCACGCGCAAGGAAGCCTCCGATCTGCACCAGAAACTGCATCTCCAACTCCAAGAGAAAATTGACTTGGAGAGCAAGCTGGTCCCGTACAGATTCAAGGTGGCAGATTCGGAGGCTGCAAAAAAGGCGGAAGCGTCCAGGGTGGAGAACATTGAGAAGAGATTGGCAGATCGGGAGATTCTCCTCGGGAAGGTCGAGAAGGAAAGGGACAATGCTCTTGCTGAGCTCGCCGAAGCTCGCGAGGAGGCCAAAAAGATTGCTGCAGAGCTGGCCCATGCTCGGGACGAAGGCAAAAAAGCTGCTGAAGAACTCGCTCGAGCTTGTGAGGAAACGGAAGAGCTGAAGAACCAAACACACGAGCTCGAGCAGAGCGCTGCTCAAGTCCTCACCGCCGGGTTTGACGCCGCTCTGGAGCAAGTAGCATGCCAGTACCCGGAGCTCGACCTTTCCATGGTGTCGATCTGCAACGAGGTGGTGGATGGGAAGATTGTACCCTCTGAAGACTAGCCACCTTCCTCCATCACCCCTTCTCTGCAAAACCTTTTATCTGTAATAACACTGCTTATGTAATTGTTTATATATGCATACAAACTTGAATTGCCGCTTCTTATGCAACTTCCACTGCTGAAATGTTGTTTTCATATTTCGCCTTATATGCCTTTATTTGCTGTGTGGTTAACCACCATAACTGGTGGAACTTACTCAAACGAATTAACTCAGCAACACTCGGGCTTAACCTTTCACACACTACTTTGAACTTGAGTAAACTGTTAATCTTGTAACAACTTATCAAACTGTTAACTCAAAGTAAACTTGAGCAACTATTAACTCTTAAGCGATGACATTTAATATAACTTGTGAACTTAAGGCAACAAACCTTAGCATAAAATCACTTACTAGGCAGCAGGTTTTAACCCAAACTGGTATTAAAATACAGTTCACCTGACCTGCCAAGCGAAGCGACCCCTTACTCCTGTCATCGCCTGGAACTCTTCTGATCGTCGTACCTAAACTCATTCAAGACGAGAAGGATTTTGTCTATCTTCACACCGCCTGCAAGCGTGGAAGCTTTATCTGGTCTTACTGGGTTAATATTGATGTTTCACTTAAAAGGGGGGAAAGGCGTTTTCCATCAACCTTCCCTTTCCGCCGTTTAAGGTCACGAACACCCCTGACCTTTCAGTTCTTCTTGCCTGAACTTACTCTAAGGTGAGAAAGACTTTGCTGGTGCCTCAGCTTGCCCAGGGTGTACATCTCCTCCCCCCTGGACGCGCTGAGGACTTTTAATCTTGCCTCTATCTGCTTGTGCAGAGAGGTCTTTCGATCTGTTCTTGCCTGCACTCGCTCAAAGGCGAGGAGGACTTTTTCTCTTCTCGCCTGCACTCGCTCAAAGGCGAGGAGGACTTCCTCTTTTCTCGCCTGCACTGCTCAAAGGCGAGGAGGACTTTTTCTCTTCTTGCCTGCACTCGCTCAAAGGCGAGGAGGACTTCCTCTTTTCTCGCCTGCACTCGCTCAAAGGCGAGGATGACTTCTTCTCTTCTCGCCTGCACTCGCTCAAAGGTGAGGAGGACTTCTTCTCTTGCCTCAAGACGCACGAGAGTGTTGAGGTCTTTAATCATCAATGGTGCCTCCGATCGCCGAAAGACGATGAGGTCTTTTAAATTTTTAACTGATGTCGCCGATCGCCGAAAAACAATGGGGACTTTAAAACTTTTAACCGATGCCGCCGATCGCCGAAAAACGATGGGGACTTAAAAGCTTTTAACTGGTGCCGCCGATCACCGAAAAACGATGGGGACTTTAAAACTTTTACTAGAAAGCATGCAACATAGCTTTGTCGTTGCCTTAGATCACGTACGAGTGATAAGGTCTTTTTCCTAAAAACTTTCAAAACCACAAGCATGCAATCTTAGAAACTTTAAACTTGAAAACTCTTCTTTATTGGGTGGCCTCATTAAAAACCCTCCTTAGGGAAAAAAGAGTGCCCCCTTCAAACTGTTTTAACAGAAAGCATGTAAATCTCTTCATGTTCGTCTTTACTTACAAGGCTTTAACTGTAATACAATTTGAGATGTGTGGCGTTCCAAGTGCGAGGAATCGCCCCTCCTTCTAACGTCTCTAAGCGGTAGGCGCCGTTCCCGAGCACCTCGGTTATTCTGAACGGTCCCGTCCACTTAGGCGATAACTTGTTCTCCATCTCGTATTGATGGGCCTTCCTCATCACCAGGTCGCCCCCTCTGAATTGCCTCGGCATTACCTTAGAGTTATACCTTCGCTCAATCCTCCTCTTTACTGCCTCGGCCTTTACTCTTGCCTCTTCCCTGACCTCATCCAGTAAATCCAGATTCATTCTTCTTTCTTCGTTCGAGTCTTCCGCCACAAAGTTCTGGAATCTCGGGGAGCTTTCTTGGATTTCAACTGGAATCATCGCGTCACATCCATAAACCAAGCTAAACGGGGTCTCGTGGGTTCCTGACTGTTCAGCGGTATGGTACGCCCAAACTATGCGGGGTACCTCTTCAGCCCACGATCCCTTAGCTTTCTCCAGTCTTCTCTTTAAACCTCTCAGCAACACCCGATTGGCAGACTCCACTTGGCCATTTGTCTGTGGGTGCTCGACGGATGCAAACACCTGCTGTATTCCTACTTCTTCGCACAGCTTTCTCAATAGGTGGCTTGCAAACTGAGTCCCATTGTCCGACACCGCCCTCTCAGTTACAGCAAAATACAACCTGAGAGGCGTTCCCACCAAAGGTTTGCACAGAACCGGTGGGCTCGCCAGATACTCCTTAAGCTTTACGAAAGCCTCTTCACATTCCTTCGTCCAGACAAACCTATTGTTTCGCTTCAAGCATTGGAAATACGGATGGCCTTTCTCTCCACTAGCTTACACGAAACGAGATAGGGCGGCCATCCGACCTGTAAGCTGCTGCACCTCCTTCACGGTAGCCGGGCTCCTCATCGCCAAGATGGAGGCACACTTGTCAGGATTTGCCTCAATGCCTCTCTCAGTGAAGAGGAAACCCAGGAACTTCCCCGCCTTCACGCCAAAGATGCACTTCTCGGGATTCAGCTTGAATTTGTACTTGGCGATTATGGTAAACAACTCCTCCAGATATGAGATGTGCTTGCTTTTTTCTAGCGAAGTCACGACCACATCATCTACGTACGCTTGCACATTCCTTCCCAGCATCGGTGCAAGTACCTTATCCATCAACCTTTGGTACGTGGCCCCCGCATTCTTTAGCCCGAAGGGCATCACCTTGTAGCAGTAGCACGCTCTCTCGGTCATGAAGGCGGTCTTCTCTTCATCCATGGGATGCATCTTTATCTGGTTGTACCCTGAGAAGGCATCCAGAAAGCTCAACAACTTGCACCCTACTGCGCTGTCAACCAGGGCATCTATATTTGGCAAAGGGTATGAATCCTTTGGACAAGCCTTGTTTAGATCCGTGAAGTCGACGCACATGCGCTACTTCCCGTTGCTCTTCTTTACCAGCACGACATTAGCTAAACACTCAGGGTACTGGACCTCCCTGATATGGCCTGCGGCGAGGAGCTTTTGCGTTTCATCCCTAATCGCCTGTCTTCTCTCCTCATTAAACTTTCTTCTTCTCTGTCGCACTGGTCTGACCTATGTGTCCATTGCTAGGTGGTGACACAAGAAATCGGGGTCGATTCCCGGCATGTCTGAAGTAGACCATGCAAAAGCATCCAGATGCCTTTCTATCACCTTGGCGATCTGGTCTTGTAGCTCACCTTCCAAAGATTTTCCCAACTTGAAGACCTTGCCCCCGATCTCCCTCTCAAGCCACTCCTCGACGGGTTTGGGCCGGGTTTCACTGTCGATCACCGCCCTGGCGATTCCCGACTCCCTAGCCTCTTCTGGGCGGTTTCTTGCTTCTTCCTACCGACCGACGTTCTTTCCCTCAACCTCAGCGTCTACCATAACAACATCGCCTCCGGCGGTCACTCCCATCGTCGCATAAACAACTCGCTCCTCTGTTGGCCTGGGCTCCACACCGGAAGGCGGCGTCGTGGTGATGTAGCTCACCGACCTCTTATTCTTGAGGCTATTTTCGTAGCACTTCTTTGCCTCCTTCTGGTCAGATCTTATGGTGATCACCACCCCCTCCATCGACGGCAACTTAACTTTCATGTGCCGGGTTGAGGGCACAGCTCCTATCCTATTGAGGGTCGGCCTTCCCAACAGAATGTTATACGCCGAGGGGGCATTCACGACGAGGTACTTGATTTTCTCCGTCCTCGAGGCCGCCTCGTTTGTGAACGTAGTTCTCAACTCAATGTACCCCCTGACCTCCACCTGGTCGCCAGCGAACCCATACAAGCATCCTCCATAGGGCCTTAACTGGTTAAGGGGTAGTTGCAGCTTGGTGAAAGTCGGCCAGAACATGACATCTGCCGAGCTTCCTTGGTCCACCAGTACCCGGTGGACCTTCCTTCCTGCCGTGACTAGCGAGATAACTATGGGATCGTTGTCATGAGACACAACGCCTTGAGATCCTCCTTTGTGAACGTAATGTCCACGTCCGGCGAGTTATCTTCGAACACATCTACTGCCATCACAGACCTTGCATATTTCTTCCTCTGCGATGCAGTACATCCACCACCTGAGAAACCTCCAGCGATGGTGTGGATCTCGCCGTGAGTGGGCACCTCATGCTGCTGGCCCTCGCCGCTCGCCGGCTGGGAGCTCGACGCTTGCCCCGTTCTCTTATCCAGCAGGTAGTCATTCAAGAAACTGCTCTTGACCAAGTCATCGAGTTGGTAGCCCAGGGCCAAACACGACTCAAGAGAGTGACCAAAACTTTGGTGGAATTCACACCATGCGTTCGGTTTTGGTCCTAACACCTTGTCTGAGACTTTCTCAGGCGCCTTAAGCCTGGCAGCTATGTTGGGAATGGCGATCAGGTCCGCCAATCCCATGACGAACTTGTACCTCGACGGGCGATTGAACTCCCTAGGGCGTCCTGGGCCCCTTCCCTTGTTCTTCTTTGGATCGTAAGGATGGCGAGTCCTTTGGTCCTTCTTAGCCGCCACCGTCTCCAGCACCCTCTGCGGCTGAATTCTAGTTTGGGCCCGTGGCCTAGCAGGAGTCACGTTCCCTCTCTTTTCGGCAACCTCGTTCTCGTCGGCGATGTGGGCCACAGCAAGTCGCCGAACTTCAGCAAACGTGGCGGAGTGGCCCATAATTAGCGCCTCGCAGAAAGGTCCAGGCAGTACGCCCTTTTTGAAGGCGTATACCAACATCTCGTCGTCTTTGGCAGGCGAGCGGACCATCTGTGCTCCAAAACGATTCAGATAGTCTCTGAAGGGACTCTCCCTGATATTGCCTCACGTCGAACAAGTCGTAAAGACACCCTAGGTGGCGCCTTGTTCACGATGTACTGGTCGACGAAAAGCTTTGAGAACTGCTGGAAACTGGTTATGTGACCTGTAGGCAGGCTAACGAACCATTCCAGCGCTGTTCCCTGGAGTGTGCTCATAAACATCTTGCAGTAAACTGCGTCTGAGCCTCCTGACAGCATCATCTGCGTGTGAAACGCAGTGAGATGTGCTTCAGGGTCCTCCACTCCGGTGAAAGAAGCTTTTACGGCCACTACGCTCGCAGGGATCGCCGTGTCCGTGATCGCCTGAGCAAACGGCATCGGAAAAACGCGCAGTGGCGATGACGGCGCAACTTCCTCATTGGTTGTGCGTCCTCTCTGCTCGTGAAGAGCTTGACGCAGTTCCTCAGTGACCTTGCTGAGTTCCTCATTTCTGGCCTGAGAGGCAACCAGGTCTTTGTGCATCTTCGCCTGCTCTACGCGCGATGCCTCCACATTTTCTTGCAACGCGCGCATGATCTCCATCATTTGCGCCATGGTCATGGCGCCTTCTTCAGCAGTTTGCACAACGGGACTTGGACGCGTACTTCTCATCTTTCTCATGAAATATCAACAGATCAAACTTCAGCGACCAAAACCTTCATCAGCGGAATGATCGATCCAGCAATCAATCGGTCAAAACCTCCACAGAAACTCACAATCTCAACACGAACCGCCTACCTCTCCACTAAAATTCCCGATTCACCGATCGAAGACTCAAACGAACGGCAAAAACCTCGATTCACTGATTGAAACTCGCACAAACGGTGAAAAACTTCAATTCACCGATCGAAAGCTCGAACAAACGGTGAAAAACTTCAATTCGCCGATCGAAAACTCAAACAAATGGTGAAAAACATCGAAAATGGTTGCACCAGCACACAACCACACAAGAACTGCAGAAACTTCAAGAAACTCACGCTGTGGATGGGAAACACGTTTTACACGGCCCCACGGTGGGCGCCTGATGATCCTGCCGGTTGACCTGAGTGCAAGAGTCTTTCCACGTCAAAGGTTTCTCCTTCTGGATCAGCTTCGCACCACTTTAGCCTTTGTCCTTCACGTCTCAATTCCTCACAACAACCTGAAGAAAACAAAGTGGCGCCGCTGTGGCCGATCGCGCTCCGACGCTCAAGTCAGTGACAAAATCACCAAAAACTAAGAGAGAATATCTCAACTCAAGGAACCGTGTGCAGTGAATCTCAGTGTTCTAGAAAGTATTCTGAAAGCGTACTGAAGCGTACCTCAAAAGTCTGTTAAGTGTTCCTTATATACCTGAGCGTTTCTCTCTCCTGACGGTTACACCTCTGCACACGTGGCTCACATCCAACTGTACACGTGTCGCCATCTGGAGCTTCCTTCACTTGAGCGTCACTTCTACTCTTCGAGCCATTCGACTAAGTTACCCATACAAGGAGTAACTTGTTGCACAGCTTTCCTTGGAGCGCGACCCCTTAAGTGGCGAGTACGGGGTGTCACCATGCATACCTTCTCTGTGGTCTCGCCTGCCGCTATCACGATCTGCTTCACTTGCACACCATGCATGTTCTGAGAAACTGTTCCCTTGCCTGACCTTTGGTTAGGGAATGATTATCTGATAACCTCATCTTCCACTGTTGCGTGACAAGCATATCACTCATTTCCCATACTTGTACCCCTTGGAAACCTTGAATAAGCTTTCTTGATCTTTCGGCGATGTGCCCCTTTAGGCGGTCTCTAACCACTTGATCGCCTAGAACCCACATACGGCGACTATGATGCAAGCCTGGCGACCGCCGGTTATACATACTAGAGATCGGAGAACGCCAAGCTAACAATTGGCGACTACACGTCTAACAATTCCCGATGTACTTCCCTTCTGTCAGCCAGGTGTTCCGTTCAACACGTCTATATTATCGCTTGCTGCCACGTCATCACTCCCGGTTACCTGATCGGTACAATATATATATATATATATATATATATATGTATATATATATATATACATATATATATATACACATTTATATATATATATATTTTTGTGTGTGTGTTGAGACTGTTTTTACAAAACAGAATGGTCTGTGATTTTTCTTGAAAGCTAATTCCTTTAATACAATACAATTCATAAATTAGTGCTAAAAAAATCCCTTTTACCCCTTCTATCACTATCCGCCATCCATTACCAGCTCCACTCGTGTCCCTTTTACTCCTTATAAATTGGTTGTCACTTGATCACCTAAACCAATCATCAGAATGAATCTATCTACCTCTGGGAAGAGAAATCATGAGAAAGAGTGTGCATTTCCTAGTGGAAATTGTAATAAGTAGTCGTCATACTCATCCAGGACGAGTGTGGGGAATTCTTCATTTTATAAAGTACCATCATTGGTCAGGTCAAGAGAGGACTTGCACACAGAAGGCATGGTGGTAGAAGACCCGATGCAAGCAAGTGACCAGTCTACCCTTTGTTTTATTCAGATAGATACTTCTATATGTCTGGTTTAATTCAAAACCAATTATTTGGGGGATTGTTTCTTACTATATTTGTCTCTATTACAAACTTGTATGCCTATTATATGATGTACAACAGCAAAAGCCTTTGTCCCACTAGTACAAAATTCTTCAATAACGACATCCTTCAAAGACGGTTTGGAGAGAACCATCGTTAAAAACTACGCGGTGGCAAATTTGTAATTTTTTCGAATTTTTTTTGGACTTTTAACGACGGTTCACCCCACAACCGTCGTTAAAAGTGCGTGGGGTGGACTTACAACGACGGTTCATCCCAGAACCGTCGTTAAATGTGCGCGGGGCGGACTTACAACGACGGTTCATCTCAGAACCGTCGTTAAAACCTGTTTTAAACTCATCTTTTCCCACTCTCCTATTTTCATTCAGAAACAAAATTTCCCGCTGCCCTACGACCCACCGCCGCTCCTACGCGCGACTGTGACCAAGCCCGTGACTGTCGCGACCCAGCCGCACCGCGCCGCACCGTGACCGACTGCCCTACCGCACCGCACCTTGACCGCCGCACCGCGACCCTTCGCGCGACCGCCCTTACGCTCGATCGTGACAGCCGCAGTCGCGTCCGAGCCGCGCCGCGCCGCCTCTGACGCACGACCACACCGCGCCGCCCCCTACCGCACCGCGCCGCCCGTGAACCCTAAATCCCTGACGCCCGCGCGACCGCACCGCGACCCCTTCGCGCGACAGCACTGCCACACCGCGATCCTTCCCCAGCCGCCCGCGCGACCGCACCGCGACCCCTTCGCGCGACAGCACCGCTACACCGCGACCCTTCCCCAACCGCCCGCGCGACCGCGACGACCGTTCCAGCGGCAACCGTGCGCGCGATCCTCGACCGTTTCAGCAACCACCGACCCTGTGCCGCGACGCACGTCCGTGAACACCGACTCCTTGCTGCAACCGCTTGTCGTGACCGCCCATCCATTTGAGGTTAGTGTATTCTTATTTATTATCACCTATGTTTTGAAAGTATTTGTTTTGAGTTTGATATTGATTGTTTATATTGAACGCATTGGTTCTGAGTCCGGAGGTGTTCGACCTTCGGCAATTTTCAGTCATTATATATTGTTTTGACATATTGAACGCACTGGTTCTGAGTCCGGAGGTGTCCGACCTTCGGCAATTTTGTTTTATTTTTTCATGATTACATATTGAAAGTATTGGTTCTTAGTTTAGCACTTCAATGGATCGGAGTTGGATTAATACACCATGAATAAGTGATACTTACGAAAAAGGGGTGGAAGAGTTCATACAATTCGCAGAACATAATGCCATTAGTTATAAGAATGGAGTAAGGATAAGGTGCCCTTGTATCAATTGTTTAAATGGAAGGATATTGACTGTTTCTGAAATTAGAGAACATCTTTTGTGTGATGGATTTTTGAAAAGTTATACAACATGGACGTGGCATGGTGAATTGTTAAACTTGCCAAGTGTGCACGGAGGTTCGGAGGAAGTTCATTTCTCAATGGATGATAGATTAGAAGACATGATTCGTGATGTGGGAGCAGAATCATTTGCTAATGCAGTTTTTGAAAATATGTCTAATGATGCAGAGACTCCTTTATATCCTGGTTCAACTAACTTCACACGATTATCAGCAGTGTTAAGGTTGATGAATTTGAAGGCAATGAATGGATGGACCGACAAAAGTTTTACAGAATTGCTTCAATTGCTTAAGGACATGCTTCCAGAAGGAAATACCTTGCCCAATCGAAATTATGAGGCGAAAAAAATACTTTGTCCAATGGGTATGGAGTATAGAAAAATGCATTCATGTCCTAACGATTGCATTTTATACAGAAATGAGTATGAAGATTTAAGAAGATGTCCCAGGTGTGGTTTGTCACGTTATAAGGTTAAGGTTGGTCAGAATGATGAAATTGATGAATTGACAAAGGAAGGTCCTCCTGCTAAGGTTGTTTGGTATCTTCCAATAATTCCAAGGCTTAAGCGTTTGTTTGCAAATGCAGATGACGCTAAAAACCTTAGGTGGCATGCAGATAATAGAAAATGTGATGGATTACTTCGTCATCCTGCTGATTCTTTGCAATGGAAGAATATTGATAAAGAATTTCCTGAATTTGGAAAAGAATCAAGAAACTTAAGACTTGGATTGGCAACTGATGGAATGAATGCATTTGGAAATTTAAGTAGTAATCATAGTTCATGGCCCGTTTTGTTAGTCATTTACAACTTACCTCCTGCTTTGTGTATGAAGCGCAAATACATGATGTTATCTATGATGATCTCTGGTCCAAAACAACCTGGAAATGACATAGATGTTTATCTTAATCCATTAATTGAAGATTTGAAATTATTGTGGAATGAAGGGGTTGATGTGTTTGACGCGTTTAAAAATGAATCTTTCCGATTGCATGCGATGTTGTTTTGTACTATCAATGACTTCCCTGCATATGGGAACTTGTCAGGTTATAGTGTGAAAGGCCATAGAGCATGTCCAATATGTCAAGACAAGACATCTTATGAGCAGTTGAAACATGGAAGAAAAACCGTGTATCTTGGGCATCGTAGATTTCTAAAGAAATATCATCCGTATCGTCGATTGAAAAAAGCTTTTAACGGATACCAAGAACATGACATTTGTCCCACTCCCTTAAGTGGTGTTGAAATTTATGAAAAAATCAAAAATGTTAATGTGACTTTTGGGAAAATGAAGAAGAAGCAAACTGTGAGTGAAATATGGAAGAAGAGATCAATCTTTTTGATCTTCCGTATTGGTGTAAGTTAGATGTTAGACACTGTCTAGATGTAATGCACGTAGAGAAGAATGTGTGTGACAGTCTAATAGGAACACTTCTGAACATTAAAGGCAAAACAAAGGATGGTGTGAATGCACGTCTGGATTTGATTGAAATGAATATACGAGAGGAATTGGCACCGAGAGAAGTTGGTAAACGTACTTACTTGCCTGCAGCGTGTTACACTTTGTCAAAGAAAGAGAAAACAAGTTTTTGTGAATGTCTTAAAGGTGTTAAGGTGCCACAAGGCTACTCTTCAAATGTGAAGAGTCTTGTATCTATGAATGATTTGAAACTAATTGGCTTAAAGTCACATGATTGTCACGTTCTAATGCAACAATTACTACCGGTGGCTATTCGTGGAATCTTGCCCAAAAATGTTAGGCATACAATCACTCGACTATGTTCATTTTTCAATTCCATATGTAGTAAAGAGATTGACTCTCAGAAGTTGGATGAACTTGAAGAAGAAATAATTGTTATCTTGTGTCAACTCGAGATGTTTTTTCCTCCATCTTTTTTTGATATTATGGTACACTTGGTTGTTCATCTTGTAAGAGAAATCAGATTGTGTGGGCCAGTTTATATGCGATGGATGTATCCAGTTGAACGATACATGAAGATTTTGAAGGGATATGTGAAGAATCAATGTCGTCCAGAAGCTTCCATTATTGAAAGATACATTTCAGAAGAATCTATTGAGTTTTGTTCCGAGTACATGTCAAAAGCCAAATGTATAGGAGTTCCTGAAAAAGGTTGGCACTCTCGTAGATTCATAAGTAAATCTTCAAGAGGTGTACATGTCATAAGCAAATCTAGAGAAGAGGTTCTGCAAGCACACTTGTATATCTTAAATAACACTGATGAGGTGTTACCATACTTGGATACACACAAAGACATTGTCAAATATAAAAATCCAAGACAATCAGAAAAATGGGTGTTAATTGAGCATAACAAAATTTTCATGTCATGGTTTAAGCAACAAATAATGAATGATCCATCAGCATCTGAAACATTAACATGGCTTGCAAACGGTCTCAAATTTGATGTTTTATGTTGTTCTGGCTATGAAGTAAATGGTTGTTTGTTTTACACAAAGTCTCGAGATGATAGGAGTACAGTGCAAAATAGCGGAGTCACCTTGGAGGCAGAGTCTATGCAGTTTTCAACTGCAAAGGATCAAAATCCTGTTGTGGGATCAATGCCTTATTATGGTGTCATAGTAGAGATTTGGGAAGTTAATTATACCAAGTTTACTGTACCTGTTTTCAAATGCAAGTGGGTTGACAATAAGACTGGTGTCAAAGTTGATGAATCAGGAATGACTTTGGTTGACTTTCGAAAGATAGGTTATCATGACGAACCATTTATAATGGCACATCAAGCTTCCCAAGTTTTCTATATCCAAGATCCTACGTCTGACCACTGGTCTGTTGTGCTACATGGAAAAAAACAACATAATGACCCAGAAGATACAAACAATGACATTTGTGAGATTGAATCACTTACAAGAACGACCATCAATAAAGAGTACGAGGATGTTGCTGATGTTGTACATGCAACTCGAAATGATCATGATGAAGGAATATATATTTGTATGTACATGTGATTCATGTTTAGTTTTACAATATATTTCATTTTCATTATATTTCATATTCTTGATGCTTATTATATTTTTTTGATAACAGGAACATGGCAGATGATAAAGTTTTCCATTCAAAAACTGGTAGAAGGCCTACAAGATTGAAGAATATGTTTAAGAAGATAACTAAAGATGACAAAATACCTTTGTCTATTGATATCCACACTGGTGTGCCCACTGGGCAACATGCAAAGAAATATAGGAGTTATCTCGGAGTACTTTCTCGTGAAAGGATCTCTATCTTAACTCAGTCCTGGGATCACGTGACTGACCACGAGAAAAACATGATTTGGCAAGATATTCTGGTATGTAACTGTTTTTACTTTGCTAAATCTAAAGTTCTTTTATACTTTGTTTTTGTTTATGAACTAATTCTTTTAAACAATGTAGACACATTACAACATCCCGAATGTGGAAACCTTGAAAGCGAAGGTTCTTTCAGATGTGGGTGTCAAGTTTCGTCAGTTTAAATCAAAATTGACAACAGATTATATATATGGGAAAAGGAAAGAAGAAAATCCTTGTGCAAAATATGCATCCATTGATGAAGAAACTTGGCAGCAGTTTGTCAATATTCGACAAACTGAAAAATGGCAGGTTAGTATCACTTTTATATTTGAATATAGTTTATATTAACGTATTACTAAATTTTGAGTGTTATGATAGGAGGTTCGAAACAAAGCAAAAGCCAATCAGGCACATAATGATACCCCACACTTATTGTCTCGTGGTGGTTATAAGTTGCTAGAGCAGAGGATGCTTGAAGAAAAGATTAAAGCACGTTCTACTTCCATTGAGGAAATGAATAGTGTAGATTCTTTAAGACCTCCATCCCCACCACTCCGACATGAGATGTGGAAGGGTGCCCGTATAAACACATTAGGGACATGGAGTTATAAGTCTACAGAACAAACAGTTGAACGCATTGTAAGTTTGACAATTTCTTTTCAATGTGTTATTTTAAATTCTATGTGTTATTTTAAATTCAATGTGTTGAAGTTTGTCAATTTCTTTTCATTTGTTTTAGGATTCTCTTAATGAGCAATCAACACAGGGGACTTTTAAACCATGTGGTCGCAATGATATTCTTAATGTTGCTCTCGGACGACCTGAACACCCTGGACGTGTTCGTGTAGCTGGATATGGGGTTGGGATTCGGTCATACTTTGGACCTCCATCACACAGCAAGGAAAAATTGTCCAATGAACCTAGCCAAGAGTATTTACTACAACTACGTGAGCAGTTAAAGGCTGAGGTAACTCAAGAGCTTAAAGAAAGCTTCATGGAGGAGTTTAGTGCGCGAATGGAAATGGAGTTCAAAAAGCGGTTGGAGGGTTTAGGACACTCACAGCAACCACCTACTATGGTAGAAGATGAACCACCTCCGCCTCCTATTAAGAAAGTCAGCACTAAAGGGAGTTGTTCGGCAGTTGATCTATCAGGGGATGACTTTGGCTCAACTAGCCAATGCGAATTATATGTTGAGTGTAATTCTTTGACCCGATTCGTTGCCTTGGGTAAGTGTTATGAAGGGGTCACAATGTTACACAATGTGCCTCTTCCTTCTAATTTCATGAAGGTCACGGTGGAGAAGGTCCTTTATGGTGATCTTGCAGTTCCTGTGCCGACATCAGAGGTGACAATTGTGGCAGAGGCATTACATACTTTCGTTGCCTGGCCTAGACATCTCGTCAGACCTATAGACTCTATGGTATATATTTGCACTAATACTAATACAATTATGATATATTACATTCTAACTAATTTAAGTATTTTTTGTTTTGATGAGTAGCAGGAACCTAAGACAAATTTGCCTCTGGGAAAGAAGAAAATAGTCTCCATTGATGATCCTCTGGCGGCATTGGTGGAAGTTGCTACAGCTTTAGATACAACCGTCTTAGAGGTTCCATGGGATGCCAATGTTTTTGGAAGGCATAGTAATCTACCGTTGTACGTTCACATGTCTGATTTGTTGGACCTTGCATCCGGAGATCAAGAGATTAACATAACAGTTCTGCAATTATGGATGATGTAAGTTCAAATTTTAAATTCTTTATACTTTTGATTTATTAAATATATTAGTACTAACTTATTGAAATTTAGGTATCTTTCTGGATTATGCTTTGATGAGGGGAAACATAATATATATGAGTTTTTAGACCCTCAAATCACTCAATCAATTGGAAACAAGAAGTCGGAAACACAAACATACATCACCACTGCCTTAAAGAATGGTGGAAAACACATTTATTTTGCTCCGTACATCCATGAGTAAGTTCTTATTTATTAAATAAGTTTTAATAAATTATTGAAATAAGAGAAACTAATTAACTGATTTGTTATACAGGCGTCATTGGCAACTATTGATCATATCTGTTCAAGATCATACCGCTGCATGGTTTTGCTCCTTGCATAAAAAACCTCCTGCCTATTTTAAAAACATTATAGATAGGTACGACAGTTTCATTTAACATTTATTATTACTTATATATTATATAATGTTATGTATTCTAACATGAAATCTTATTATTTTAGTGCTTACTCTGGATATAATATGTTGTGTGGGAGGAGAACTTCAAACGCACAAAAACTCACTTGGATGTACCTTAAGGTATTTAAAGTATATTTGTTCACTTAATTTAATGTGTTTCACTCATTCATTTAATACATTTATTTTCACATGCAGTCCAACAGGCAACCTCAAAATTATGAGTGCGGTTATTATGTTATGCAGTGGATGTTGACTATTTTGCAAGCTGAAATTAAGAAAGGTTGGGATAAGGTAATACCTCAATACAATAAACACTTTAAAATTTGAGATTTATTAATCATGCACTAATTCAAAATATTTCAAATGTCACAGTTGTTCAACGACCAACATCCGCTAGATTTAGAAGCATTGGAGTATGTGAGAACAACATGGTCAAAGTATTTTGTAACCATGTATAACACTCTAGTATAGATAAATCATTACAATGACAAATTTTTTCATATATTACCAAACTTTTTTGTATTATGTTATAATTTGTTGTATGTAATTTTTATATTTAAATTATGATTTGAAATGTTTTTATTTTCTGGAATTGAAAACTTTATGCAGGTTATTTGAGATTTTTTAAAAAATAAAATTTTTTATTTTTTTTAAACAATACATATAACGACGGTTTCACTTGGAACCGTCTTTAAAAGGCACACTTATGACGACGGTTCCACTTGGAACCGTCTTTGAAAGTCACGTATTTTTTTGGAAAACAGAAACCACTTTTAACGACGGTTTTCACAACGGTCGTTATAAGTCCATATCTTTTAACGACGGTTCCCAGAACCGTCGTTAAAAATTCATACCTTTTAACGACGCCTGTAATAACGACGGTTCTGGAACCGTCTTTAAATGTCAATTTTAACCGTCGTTAATTTACCTTTTTGTACTAGTGTTCTCTAGGCAAGATTGGTTACATAGATCACATAGTGCTGCTGGACTTAATTAAAGACCATACTTTCAGAGATATTATTTTAGGCCAACTAAACCCTAGCTCTTAATCAAAGATTTAATTCAAACCCAACTAAAACAATTGATTATGGTCAGAACAAGATCACATAAAATATACGAAAATTTCAAAATAATTTAAGAAATGAAAAATTGAAGAATTGGAAACGCAAATGAGTGCTCACCCATGGCAGTATATTCGTCAGACCACTCTAAAGGAGTAGGGTTTGTTTGAAGAATGAATGGAGAGAAGAAAGAAATGCACCATTTGACTCCTTAGTGGCCCGTTCAATTCCCATGAGTTGCATTTTCCTCTCACCGGAATGAGTTTCAGGAAGGGACGCGACTTGTGGGATTTGGGGGTGAAGGTGGGGAACGAAAGCCAAGCTAGATTGAAGCTACGGCACCAAAAAGAACGTGGATTCAAGCTTGGAAGTGGGAAACTATTAAAATATCTTCTGATTTATCCCCCGAGAAACTACTGACCCCTTTCTCATTTTTTTTGTTTTTGAAAAACCCTAAAATAACTTTTATCCACTAAAATATTTAACTTTTTAAAATTGATTATAAAAGTTTAATAATTGATGTTACCTTTAATGAAATCATTTTAATGAATGTATTATATTCTATATTATTGATGTAATGTTTGACTAAGATTAACTTAGCAACCTTTGATATTGGTCAAGTCACTTAAAAAATGTAGTCCTTCATGTTTTTTTTTTAAATATTCTCTAATTTTCATTATTTTTGTTCATTATAAATTTTTAAAAATAAAATAATTTCCATTGTTACTTTATAGTGATTAGATGTATATTTAGTTATGAGATATTAATAAATAATAATCATTCTAAAGTAATAGTATCTAACCTCACAAGTGAAGATATATATTAGAAAAAATAATAATTTAAACAATAAAGGTCATAAAGAAAAAGCTTGAAAAGAAAAAAAATCACTAATATAATTAAATATCAATTTATTCCACGAGCGTATAACAGCAGAAAATAATGTCAAATTCATTTATCCATACCACTCTTAATCTTGAACGTGGCTCTAACTCTAAACTTAATCAATATGGCTCTAGCTCATTATAATACTCTTTTCATTATCTTTTAATATAGAGAAAACTGTTGGGAAAAACGGATAATTTTCTCACGATAAATAATATTGAATAAGCATAGCGGAATAATAAAAGAGATAAAAAGGAAAAAACACATCAGAAAATTGTTAACGGAATTCGGCTAATTTATCCTAATCTCCGAGCACAGCAAAAACAGCTCACTTTTACTATTATGGGAGAAGATATTACAAATTGGGATATTTAACAGTGGAGGAGGAAAATTTAATTTATAACCCTCAAACATTCTTCCCAAACAATGAACCCACCGATGTTGGGACTTGGGATTAAGCCAAAATCAACAAATCTCCACCTTGGCTTAATTTCAAGTCCCACCTAATACAAATCTTCTCAAAACATAACAAAAACAAACTTTGCAGTGCTTCAAATTTGCGCCTCCGGGCACCAACTTCAAATGTGCAAGATATTAACCAAGTCTAAATAATGTTCAAACTTGGTCCTTGTAACCACCTTGGTGAGCATATCTGCAGGATTCTCCGTAGTGTGAATCTTGTGGAGAACAATCTCCTTTTCTTCGAGAATCTCACGCACAAAGTGATAACGAACATCAATGTGCTTCGTCCGTGCATGAAAGACTTGATTCTTTGCTAAATGAATAACACTCTGACTGTCAGAATATAACTCAAGTTGTTTCTGACCAACTCCCAAGTCTTTAAGCAACCCATGAAGCCAAATTGCTTCCTTCACAGCCTCTGTAATCGCCATATACTCTGCCTCTGTCGTAGACAAAGCCACCGTAGACTGCAAGGTAGACTTCCAACTAACCGGCGCTTTTGCTAAAGTGAACAAATAGCCAGTTGTAGACCGTCGCTTATCCAAATCAGCTGCATAATCAGAATCACAATATCCAACTATGCATTGACCAAGTGATTCATCTTGCTCAAATGTCAATCCAACATCTAAGGTATTTTGGAGGTACCATAGAATCCATCTCATAGCTTGCCAATGTCCCTTGCCCGGATTATGCATGTACCTGCTAACAACACTCACAGCCTGTGAAATATCTGCTCTTGTACACACCATTGCATACATCAAGCTTCCAACTGCATTTGCATATGGGATTTTCGTCATGTATTCTCGTTATATCTTCGTGTATACCAAAACGTTGTAGTACCTTCTGCAAATACTGCTTCTGTGATAGCCAAAGTTTTCCCTTCTCCCTGTCCCTGTTTATCTCCATGCCGAGAATCTTTATGGCTTCCCCCAAATCCTTCATCTCGAACTCTTTACTCAACCGAGCCTTTAACCTGTCAATCTCAACTTGGCTCTTTGCTACAATCAGCATATCATCAACATATAAGAGTAAGTAAATGTAGGAACCATCTTCAAGTCTGCGCAAATACACACAGTGATCATATTTGCTTCTCTTGTACTTCTAATCCTTCATGAACTTATCAAATCATTTGTACCACTGTCTCAGAGATTGTTTCAGTCCGTACAACGATTTGCTAAGTTTACAAACCCAATCTTCTTTACCATCAACCTTGTATCCTTCTGGTTGAGTCATATAGATTTCCTCCTTCAAATCACCGTGTAGGAACGCGTTCTTTACATCAAGTTGAGCAAGCTCCAAATTCAACTGTGCTACCAAGGCCAACAAAATTCAAATGGAGGAATGTTTAACAATTGGAGAAAATACCCCATTATAATCAATTCCCTCCCTCTGAGCAAAGCCTTTAGCAACCAACCTTGCCTTGTAGCGAACATCTTCTTTATTAGGAAATCCTTCTTTCTTTGCAAATACCCATTTGCACCCAATTGCCTTCTTACCTTTTGGTAATTGTGCCAGCTTCCACGTCTTGTTCTTCTTCAAAGACTGCATCTCCTCTTCCATCGCACCTGCCCAATTACCACTCTCTGAACTCAGAATTGGCGCTGATTGCTGTTGAGATTCTTGGGTAGGAACCTCTTCCTCATCTGACTCTTCTTCTGCCATAGGAGAGTCACTTGTGGTATTTCGTGTTGGGATCACCACTGTCGGCTCAAACTCCACCTGCTTCCGGGCACACTCCACCTGTTGTGGAGTACTATCAGCTCCTTCTGGATTTACCTTCTTTAACATGGAAGATTCATCAAAGGTAACATCCCTGCTGATAATCGTCTTCTTTGCCTCTTGACACCACAAACGGTATCCCTTCACTCCAGGACTAAAGCCCATGAAAAGAGTCTTCTTTGCCCGTGATTCCAACTTTGATTCAATCACATGATAATATGCAATAGAACCAAAAACATGCAAAGAATCATAATCAGTTGCAGGTTTTCCAGACCATACCTCTAACGGGGTTTTGGCATCTATAGTAGATGATGGCAAACGATTGACGAGATGTTGAGCGTATGTCACAGCCTCAGCCCAAAACTCTCTGCCTAAATCAACATTAGACAACATACAACGAACTTTCTCCACAAGTGTCTTGTTCATAAGCTCTGACACCCCATTCTGCTGTGGTGTTTTTCTAACAGTGAAGTGTCGAACTATGCCACAATCTTGACATACCTTCAGGAACGGATCACTCTTGTATTCTCCTCCATTGTCTGTTTGGAGCACCTTAATCTTCCTTCCTATCTGGTTTTCAACTTGAGCTTTCCACTTAAGGAAAATTTCAAGCACATCATTTTTGTTCTTCATAGTAAACACCCAAACTCTCCTGAAAAAATCATCCACAAAAGTGACAAAATAATGCCTACCTCTGATTGACGGAGTCTAGGCAGGTCCCCACACATCTGAATGCACATAATCCAGAATACCCTTGGTATTGTGAATTGTAGTACCAAACTTCACTCTTCGTTGTTTTCCCAGAACACAATGCTCACAAAATTCAAGTTTGCAAGCCTTCGTACCTTTCAACAGTCCCTGCTTGGTAAGAATTTGCAAGGATTTCTCTCCAGCATGTCCCAACCTCATATGCCACAACTTCGTTGCCTCGACATCCTTCTTAGTGCTAGAAGTTGCTACCGCTACTGTCTCCACCACTGTACTACCTTGATAGTAATATAGATTGTTCTTCCTCACGCCTTTCAACATCACCAGTGCTCCTGAAGTTGCTTTAAGAATTCCATCTCGCATCGTCACAACTAGGCCTTTAGATTCTAAAGCCCCCAATGAGATGAGATTCTTCTTCAACTTTGGCACGTACCGTACATCCCGCAAAATTCTGGTGGATCCATCATGATTCCGCAACTTGATTGAACCTATCCCAGCTGTCTTACATGGATTATCATTACCCATGTAAACAACCCCGCCATCGAGTTCTTGAAATTCAAAGAACCATTCCCGAATGGGACACATATGATAGGTACAACCTGAATCCAATATCCACTCATCTGGATACGATGATGCTGAAAGCGAGACAATTAAAGAGATATCTGATTCCACATCATTTTTGCATTCTGCAACATTTGCATCTTGCGGAGCCTTCCCTTTCTTCTGTTGTTTTGGACAATCTTTCTTCCAGTGTCCTTTCTCATGACAGAAAGCACACACATCTTTGGTAACGGCTCGACCTTTAGACTTAGACCTCCCTCTTCTCCCCTTTGTCTGGCTTTGCAGACGACCTCTTGTGATGTGATTCCAATAGCATAGTAAGAATGATTCTTGACATTCTTAGGAATCATCTTGAGTTGGATATGAGATAGGCACTTTATCATAGAATTGGATCAAGGTTCTATGAACAAGAACTCACCAAAACTAGTACCAAAACCCAAACTCATATGGAAGTTCCAAGTATTGTCAAATTGAACCGATTAAAATGGAAGAAAAGGCAAATGCGCCGAACACAATGCTTAAGAACTGAATTGAACCGAACATATAAGCTTGAAAATGAAAAGGAAGCAAAGATGAAACGGCAAAAATTAATAGACCGAACCAAAAACAGCAAGAACACTATGAAACTGAACTGAAAATCAAAGGAAACTCGCTATGACATGAACATAAAAAGAGAAGGAAGGAAGGAGAAGAGAAAGCTCATGAAGATGGAAGGAAGGTTGGATGATCACGCCACTTAGAGGATGGTGACTCCAAGATGAGTGTGCAAGCCGCCACTTGAGGTAACCTTAGAACTCTCAAGATAAGACTAGTGAGGAAGGCACAAAGCTCTCCAATGCTCTCTCAAAAATTGAGTATAGTTTCTCTAATCAAAATTCAAATCTGAAATATACAAGGGCAACACCTTAATTTATAGCCTAGAGGTGCTGAAATGCAAGGCAAATTAAATTCAAAATTCCCCCAAATACTAATGAAAGTGGCGCCAACTATAGTCATGAGGAAGGTGTGACCTTCTCTCTCACTTTGGCACCTCTCTATTACTCCTACACCTATCTACTAACGCACACCCCCCTAAGACTCCTAACTAAAGACCTAAAGATGCTTTAACAAAAGAGGTTTCTAATGTTTCCCTCTAAGCACCTTCAAACAAAGAAATTACAAAGAGAGAAAATAAACATCCATTAGCTCCTAAAGCTTTGAACATGCTCCTTGTAAGCCTTTGAGGTGGGCTTTGACCTCCATGGGCGTCCTCTATTTGAACCTCAACCTCTTCTTGCTCTTGATGATTGGCCTCCATGTCCACTTGAGCTTGATCTCCATCATCTTGCCACCAATGCTTCTTCTGATGTCGTTGATTTGGTTTTCATCTTATTCTGCTTTCTCAATTCATGACTATATAAAGCAGAACAAACAGCATCTAACGACACATTCTCCTTCCCATGAAGGAGCGTAGTCTCCAAATGTTCAAATTCATCAGGAAGAGATGATAACAACATCAAAGCCAAATCTTCATCCTCAAACTTCACATCTAAATTCAACAGGTCTACTACTAATTGATTAAACATAGTGATGTGTGCATTCATAGTAGTACCTTGTTGGTAGTCAAATCGGAACAACCTTTTCTTCATCAGGAGCTTGTTCTGTCCACTCTTCTTCAAAAACTTGTCCTCCAATGCCTTCCACAGTTTGTGTGCAAAAGTCTCGTTTTTTACAGAATACTTCTGCTCTCTGGACAGGCAGGATCAAATAGTTCTGCATGCCAACCGGTTGATGATGCTCCAGTATTTCTCCTCTACCTCTTCTGGTTTCTCTCCTTCAATAGCAATATCAAGACCCTGCTGAAAAAGAGAGTCCAAGACCTCTCCTTGCAACATGCCAAAATGTCTAGTGCCATCAAATATTTCCACTGCCAATTTCAAAGTGGACACCGGGAACCTCGACCATGATGACGAGGAACCCGACACTCTGGATACATCCTTCACTTCTTCTTCTAGATTTGCCATTACAAACTCAAAATATAATATTCAATATTACAAATAATTTCAAACAACCCAAGGGCGAACCTTCGGCTCTTGATACCACTTGTTGGTAAAAACGGGTAATTTTCCCACTAAAACAAAACCCTAACAGAGCTACCCGACAAATAATATTGAATAAACATAGCGGAATAATAAAAGAGATAAAGAGGAAAAAACACATCAGAAAATTGTTAACGGAGTTCGGCCAATTTATCCTAATCTCTGAGCACAGCAAAAACATGTAACTTTTATTATTATGCGAGAAAATATTACAAATTGGGATATATAATAGTGAAGGAGGAGAGTTTAATTTATAACCGCTCAAACCTCCTTCCCAAACAATGAACCCACTGATGTGGAACTTGGGATTAAGCCAAAATCAACAAAAACCACATTAACCACTCCTCATCATATGGTATAACAAAGGCTAAGCTGTCTCAAACAATCAGATAGCAAAATCATCTTTCTAACAACAAGGAGGCTTGTTAAGTTTCAAATTTATTTACTACCTACAAGGATAACGGTATGGAATCAGAGGGTTTGCTAACAAATATTCTCTCACAAACAAATATGCCCAGTTCTGGTAAGATTTGAATGTCATCATTTCATTTGAAGCCAACATTGCAACACTACCCCTTGAATGGGAAATTTTTTGAAGCTCTTATGAGCTTTCTGCCTTTACTCTAGTAACCTGTTTTATGAACAAGTACAAGTTTGAAGACAAGATGTTAAAAAATTTAAAAGCCGACTATGAATCGTAATTTGTTTTTCCTGTGAAAATGACTCGAGAGATAAGGATAACTATCACAGAAGTCATACAAATTGAGGTAAAGAGATTTAACAAATTAAGTATTTGTCTACTGTGTGCCAAAGAGATAACTAATCAAAACTTTCATATGGACAAAGCCAGAATACATTCACATTTGGAAAGAAGAAACAATAGGAATTTGGAGGATGGGTATCCTCCTTGCAAGAAAGTAGTCCACATCCAAAATTAAATAGAAGTGTGTCAGTGAAAGCAATATTATACCAAATCAACTATAACAAGGTAAGCAAATGCAATGGAAAATCCAAACATTCAGAATAAAACAAAGACAGCAAAAAGTTTGTTTACTTATAAAACACATTGCCAGGACACTCTTTCTTCTTTTACTCCATCCAAAACCTCTGAAACCAATGAAGAAGACAAGAAATGCTTCAGATTCCGAATACATACCCAAGTTTCACCAAAAACAACGAAAGATCTGTTCCAATTTCCAAATGTTGCTATCCAGCAATGTAAATAACAACCAGCAACATTATCGCAGATCCACCAACCAAATCAGCATGTGTGAAATTCAACTATTAATATTTACAGGAAATAAATTATCCATCCAGAGAGGGTAGGAGAAAAATGACATACCAAGTACAAACACTCTTCAACCTAATACCAAGCCTAACCAGTTACTACTGTAAATATCACTCGCAAGAAAATCAAATAAGTTACTACTATTTGAGTGTCCGTAACTACTAAAATCAATGCAGAGCTGACAAAAGACACTAAAACAAAAAAAGTGAAAACTCTTAATCATGTAAGAACTGACGTTCAATAAAACGGAATTCAGATAGGGTTCTAATTAAACTACCTACAACGAGCATTTGCAAAATGAACTGTATATGATATTTCAATCACAAAAACATAGTCAAATGAAATAAATTTGAACGTCCAAGAGATATACAATACTACTGATCCATCCGAGTGCAAACTTCGTGAAAACCTCTACTTCGTTTCTAAAACCAAGGGCCAGGGGGTAATCATTGTATTCAGCATTCAAGCTGAACAATCATTTAAAGGCAACACTAACAATAATAAACAATAATAAACTGCACCTACTAACTCTCGTTGATAAACTGAGCAACAAGCATTTACCACACAGTCTATACTTCTGGCAAGATGCTAAGTTGACTCATTGTCACTGAATCTTCTAAGCAGTCTGATACAGATCAAGGGAACAATTTCTTGACTTACATATTTATGCTGCTTTTCTCATCTCAAAGACAACATTACCAAGATTTTTGGTTTTACAAATATTAGACAGTGCATAGCCCACCTCCACCGACGTTCACCATTTCAATACCCTTATTTCCCTCAAACTCAATGATGACAATTTTCTTGTATGGAAACAACAAGTTCTAGCTACCCTGCAAGGTCTTGAGTTAAGGCATTTTTTGGATGGAAATGTTGTTCCTTCTGAGTTTCTGCAAAACCAAAACAACCAGACTCTGGAAAATCCTGCATATTGTTCTTATCACAAATAAGATCAACTTCTTGTGGCATGACTTCTTGCTTCCATAGCTTCTTCTCTCTTAACCAAGATGGTGGGTCTTGATTCATCGGCTCAAATCTAGAATCGCCTCCTCACCTACTATGCCTCTCACACTCGTGCAATGGTAAAGAAGTTTTGGCTTCTCCTAAAGACCCCAAACAATGATCGCTCCATTTCTACTTACGTTAATGATATAAAGAAAATTGTTGACTATTTGGTTGTTGTTGGTTCTCTAGTTTCCACTGTTGATCACAAACTTAGATTTATCTCCAGTCATGTGTTTGGAACAGCCATGGTCAAGGTACCACATCTCCATTTTTTCCATCAAGCTTACCTACAAAAGAGAAATTCAAGAAACAAGATTTGGTCCCCTTATGAATGTGGGTCGTTTGGCATTAACTTTATCATGAGGAAGCTCAAAATTCTTAGGAATCCATCTCATTACACCTTTAGGAACAAAATATTTCCTAATATTGGAGAATCTAACTGAGTGGCCTCTTCTCATGCAATAAAAACATGTAATAACCGGTTGTTTCGATTTTTCAATCGGTTGTTTTTCAGGATGTTTTGAAAAAGGTATTGGAAAATCATTTTTCTTGCTCTATGGATTAAAACCTAAACCTGTTTTTCCAAAAAACACAATTTTGAGATGTCAAGACAGTCTCAAAGTTGGATTTACCCTTTGAAAGCCTATCCACAGTTTTCACAAGATAGTGAACCTTCTTTTCAAGAGTTTCACAATTTTCACAAACAAGTGAGTCACACTTGCAAGAAGAGTTCTTGTAAAGCATTTCTAGATTTTCAAAATCAGTTTTTGAATTCTCCAACTCTTCTTCTAGTGCCTTGACTCTATTTTCAAGCCAATTATTCAACCCTTTCAATCAGTTGTTTAGGAGTGCCAATCGATTAGCTTTCTCATGTGTTTCTTTAAAAGCTTGAAGAAGTTGACTGTAATTTTCAGCATTTAAAGAAGTACAAGAACTTACACTACTTGCATCATCCTCTTCCTTCGCCATCAAACACATATTAGCTTCTTTATCTTCACTTGATGAGGAGCTTGATGAAGAGACATCATTTTCATCCCACGCAATGTAGGCTCTTTTTTATTTTGCTTTCTTTTCCTTCTTGCTTGACTTCTTCTCTTTATTTGGGCATTCAGCCTTTATGTGCCCTTGCTCTCCACAACCATAACAAGTATAATTGTTAACATTAAATTAACTAGTTTTCTTGTTGCCATACCTTTCTTCATAGGAGTCTTTGTTTCAGTTCTTCTTCAAGAATTTTCTGAACTTTTTGGACAACAAACTAAGAGTTTCTCCTTCACTCTCATCACTTGAAGCTTGGTTGTTCTTGTGCTTGGCAGTTTTCAAGGCAATGTTTCTTACATGCTTATCTTTACTCTCTTGAATGTTGAGTCTATTCATCTCCAACTCATGCTCCCAAAGCTTCCAAACAAGGAGGCTGTACTCAAAGATGTCAAGTCCCTTGATTCTGAGATAGCCGTGATTTAGGTTGCCAAGATCTATCAAAACATTTGAGAATCTTGATGTTCAACTCTTCTTGTCAAAGACCTTTCCAAGACTCATAAGGTGATTGACAATATGAGTGAATCGCTTTTGCACATCCACAATTGATTCTCCTTTGAGCATTTTGAACACCTCATACTCTTGGATTAGAGTATGTTTCATTGCCCTCTTTACATTGTTCGTTCCTTCATGAGTTACTTCTAGAGTATCCCATATCTCCTTAGCAGAATTTAAGGTACAGGTTGTTGAAGATGGTTGTTGCCCCTTCAAGATGTGTGTTTGATGAAGACTTATATGTACATTTCATGTATTTTGTGCTTTGCTTTAAGTGTATCTTAGGTAGTGTTTAGAGGTTGTTTAAGAGTGGGCTTTTTGCTGAGTAACTCACCTCATAACCACTGAATGAGAATTTCCAAAATGGAATGAATTTTGCATTTTGGAAAGTTAGAATGAGAATTTTCAGGAATCTATTGATGCATTAATTTGGGAAGCTGTGGTCCATGGACCTTATGTGCCAATGCAGGTTGTCAAGGATGAAGAAGTGGTAAAGCCAAGATCTGAATGGAATGAGACCGAAAGGAGGAAGGCTTAATATGATCTTGTGGCCAAGAACATCATAACCTCTGCACTTACAATGGATGAGTTCTTCAGGATATCCCAATGCAAGTCAGCTAAGGAGATGTGGGAGATCTTAGAAGTCACTCATGAGGGTACTGAAGATGTGAAGAGGTCAAGAAAACATTCTCTTATCCAAGAATATCAATTGTTTAGAATGCAACTCGAGGAGAGCATTACTGATGTGCAGAAAAGGTTCACTCATATTGTGAATCACCTCACTGGTTTGGGAAAAGAGTTTGACAGAGAGGAACTCAACATAAAGATATTGAAGTGCCTCGACAGAAGCTGGCAACCAAAGGTGACTGCCATATCTGAAAGTCGTGATCTGTCAAAGCTAGGAACTGCTGCACTCTTTGGAAAACTGATGGAGCATGAGCTAGAGCTCAAGAGACTCAAAGAGCAGGAAACAACAGAGAGAAAACCCAAAGGTCTTGCACTGAAAGCAACTGAACAAAGTGAGATCAAAGAGGAAAAAGAAGATGCTGAAGATGATGAAACAATCAGTCTTCTTACAAAAAAATTCAGCAAATTTCTGAGGAAGAAAAACAGAGATAGGAACCAGTAGAAAAGAAGGTATCCTAAACTCAATGATTCAAATTCCTCTAAATATACTTGCTTTGACTGTGGCAAAACAGGGCACATCAAAACAGATTGTCCAGACAATCAAGCAAAGGACAAATTTGCCAGCAAGAGAATTGAAAGGAACAAAGGAAGAAGAGCTTACATTTCATGGGAGGAAAATGAAGTATCTTCAACCAGCAGCTCTTCAACTGAGAATGAGGAAAGCAATCTGTGCTTCATGATGAAGGATGAGGAGTCAAGCTCGGATTCAGTAAGTAACTTTTCAGTAAGAATGCCTTCAAGGAAACACATGATGAAGCAAATAGGCTAACTGTAATATGCAATAAGCTGCAAAAGGTAAATAATGTGCTTGCACCTAAAGTAAAAACACTTGAGGAAGAATTGCATAAGGCCAAAACAGATTTGGTAAGTCTTGAACTAACATGCTTGCATGCCTCTATTAAAACCTGTGAAAACTGCAAAAAATTGGAAAAACAAGTGGAATATTTGCTGAAAACCCTTTCCAATTTCACCAAGGGAAGAGAAAACCTTGAGTCTCTTCTTGGATCACAGAATGCTGTTTTCAATAAGAATGGTCTTGGTTATACCCCTGGAAGTGTAACCAATGTCAAAAAGCTTTCAAGTTTTTTTGTTCCAGCAAAATCAGCTTTTAACTGTGGCAAAAAGGTATCTCATGTAACTTGTTTTTATTGCATGAAATCTGGTCATACATCTAGGTCTTGCATTGCTAGAAAGCATCTTGTGCCTAAGAATTTAACAAAATGGCTACCAAAGAGAAGGTGTTAATCTGTGCTGGACCCTATACTGAAAAGGGTACCATTTGTATCATTTTTATTCTGTTTTACAGATTGGCAGCAAGAAAAATCAGTGGTACTTGGACAGTGGCTGTTCCAAGCACATGACTGGAGATCTTACAAAATTCACTAGCTTGAAGCTCAAAGCAGAAGGACATGTGACCTATGGTGATAATAACCGAGGAAGGATTTTGGGCAGAGGCACTGTTGGAACAGGGAACTCAACAACTATTGAGAATGTGCTTTATGTAGAAGGACTCAAGCATAGCCTTCTCAGCATAAGTCAGCTTTGTGACAAAGGATACAAGGTGAATTTTGAGTCAAATGGTTGCACAATCTCAAGTAATTCATCTAGTAAGGTACTGTTTACTGGTAAGAGAGTGAATAACATTTATTTGCTGAATATCATGGAAACTAACTCTTCAAATGAGTGTTTGCTGTCTAGAAGTGATGAGTCTTGGCTGTGGCACAGGAGGTTAGCTCACATACACACTAATCACTTGAATAAATTGAAATCTAAAGATTTAGTTTCTGGTTTACCTAACATTAAATTTCAGGACAACAGGCTTTGTGATGCTTGTGTGAAAGGTAAACAAATCAAATCCTCTTTCAAGTTAAAGGATACTGTTTCTACTAAAAAGCCTTTGGATGTACTGCACATGGATTTATTTGGTCCATCTAGAGTTGCTAGCTTGGCTGGAAATTTGTATGCTTTAGTTGTTGTGGATGATTACTCTAGATTTACATGGACTTTATTTCTTGCACATAAACATGATGCTTACATTGCTTTTAAGAAATTAGCAAAGATTCTGCAAAATGAAAATGGTTGCTGCATTAAATCAATTCAAAGTGATCATGGGGGAGAGTTTCAGAATGCTAGATTTGAGAGGTTCTGTGAGAAGCATGGGATAACACATACCTTTTCAGCCCCTAGGACACACCAACAAAATGGTGTAGTTGAAAGGAAAAATAGGTCATTAGAGGAACTAGCTAGAACCATGTTAAATGAATCTAAGCTCCCTAAGTATTTTTGGGCCGATGCAGTCTATACTGCAGCTTATGTGTTGAATAGAACCTTAATAAGACCTATTCTTAAGAAAACCCCATATGAATTGTATAAGGGCAGAAAACCTAGTGTGAGCCACCTAGGGTATTTGGGTGTAAATGCTTTGTATTGAATAATGGCAAAGAAAATCTTGGTAAGTTTGATGCTAAATCTGATGAAGATGTGCACATTGGTTATGCTTTGAATGGTCATGCATATAGAGTCTTCAATAAAAGATTGTTTATTGTAGAAGAATCAATGCATGTTGTTTTTGATGAAACTGATCATAGCATATCTAAAACTGTTGCTGATGACCTTGACAGTAATGAATTTAAATCTGTTTTAAATCAAAATGAATCGATTCATTTTGATACTGCTGATACACATACTATGCAAGAATCTACTGTAGCTGCAGGTTTGCCAAAAGAGTGGAAAACCCCAAGAGACCTAACCCTTGAGAATGTCATTGGGAACATTGAGAAAGGAGTATCAACTAGGAAATCCTTGAACAACTTCTGTAAAGCAATGGCCTTTGTATCTCAAGTTGAACCCAAGAATCTAAATGAAGCTCTCAAGGACAGCAACTGGATTTTAGCTATGCAAGAAGATTGAATCAATTTGCTATTAATGAGGTATGGACTCTTGTTCCTAGAATACCTGAGATGAATATAATTGGGACAAAATGGGTATTTAGAAACAAGATGGATGAGCATGGAGTAATTACCAGAAACAAGGCTAAGCTAGTAGCTAACGGGTACAATCAAGAAGAAGGTATAGACTATGATGAGACCTATGCACCAGTGGCTCGGTTAGAAGCTGTTAGATTGCTACTTGCCTTCTCCTGCATCAAAGGGTTCAAGCTATTTCAAATGGATGTGAAGAGTGCCTTCTTGAATGGTTATATAAATGAAGAGGTATTTGTTTCACAACCACCAGGTTTTGAAGACCATCAGCATCCAAAATACGTGTTCAAACTCAAAAAGGCTCTTTATGGACTCAAGCAAGCTCCTAGGCAATGGTATGAGAGGCTAAGTGATTTTCTCATCTCTCAAGGCTATGAAAGAGGCACATCAGATAAGACCTTGTTCATTAAGAAGAAAGGAGATGACACAATCCTAGTACAAGTGTATGTAGATGACATCAGTTTTGGATCAAACAATGGAGGATTGTGTGAAGCTTTCGTGAAAGTCATGAAGAGTGAATTTGAGATGTCAATGATGGGTGAGTTGAACTATTTTCTAGGCTTGCAGGTCAAACAACTCAAGGATGGCATTTTCTTAAGTCAAGCTAAGTGTTGCAAGGATCTGTTGAAGAAATTTGAAATGGATAAGTGTAAATCAATCAGCACACCCTTCTCAACAAGCTGTCATTTGGATCATGATGAAGCTGGAATTTCTGTTGATGAAACCAAATACAGAGGACTCATAGGATCACTGTTGTATCTCACTGCCAGCAGGCCAGACATAATGTTTGCAGTGTGCATGTGTGCAAGGTTTCAATCTGCTCATAAAGAATCACACTACAATGCTGCCAAGAGGATTTTGAAGTATTTGCAAGGAACAAAAGAAGTTGGCTTGTGGTATCCAGGTAATATTTCATTAAGTTTAACTGGATATTCTGATTCAGATTTTGCAGGTTGCAAAATTGATAGGAAGAGCACAAGTGGAACCTGTCATTTGCTTGGATCAAGCTTGATCTCATGGCAATGCAAAAAGCAGGCTTGTGTAGCTCTCTCCACTGCTGAAGCAGAGTACATTGCAGCAGGGAGTTGCTGTGCTCAAACCATATGGTTAAGACAACAATTAAATGATTTTGGTATTCTACTCAACCATATACCTCTGTTGTGTGATAATACAAGTGCAATCAACGTAACCAAAAATCCTGTCATGCATTCAAGAACCAAACACATTGAAATTAGGCATCATTTTCTAAGGGAACACATATCTAATGGAACATGTGAAATTAAGTTCATTGGTACTGATTTACAACTTGCTGATCTGTTCACAAAACCATTGGCTAAAGATAGGTTTAATTTTCTGCTAAATGAATTGGGAATTATAAATGTTAATTGTACCTAGCAGTGAAAAATTTAATTTGTTTATTCGCAATTGAATGTGTTTATTTTCTGCACTGATATACATTGATGACTAGGAAAGAGAAATTCTGATCTTTGACTGATTGACTGACTTAGTAGGCATTAACCTCTGTACCTTTGACGATTTTGGTCATGGTTATGTAACCGATTTGATGGTTTGGGTGCTCAATGAAAGTTTGGATTGTGTGCATCGTTATTCCAAATATTTGGTGTAGATTTTCAAAGATTCTCTGCACAATTTCAGAGCATAAAATCTTCATGCAATCCATTTGTAACTGCCATATCAATCCATTTATCTTGCTATAAATCTGTGTGAATATCTGTTATCCATATTGGCTGCCTAGTTTCAATTCTTAATATTAGAAACAAAGAAAATTTCTAGTTCGAATTCAACCATGGCTTCTTCTTCTTCAAGACAAAAACAGAAAAGCAAGGGAAAGCAAACCACCTCTCAAGGTGTGCTAGAAGGTTGGTTCGCTGGAAATGAAGAAGGCATCAATGCCTACATTCACGAGACAAGCAGAAAGCAAATCAACATACCTAAAGTGCTGGATTTCAACTGGCTGAAATCAGAAAAACTGACAGAGATAAGGGCAGTGTTGAAGCACCAAAAACCGAAAAAGCTGCTGGAATCAACGGGTAATGTGTATCCTGACTTGATTAAGGTGTTTTACACTAACCTAACGTTGGATGGGAAGAACATTGTCTCTTATGTGAAAGGAATCAAGATGAAAATCACAAGTGAAGTGTGGAACTCTGTGGCTGAAATCAAATATGTTGGACTGAAAGTAGGAAAAGGGAACACCAGTGGGATTTCAGAATTCAACAAGCTTCAATATTACAAAAGCTGCATGAGGAATCCTACATAAAGTATAAGCAGGTTCCATGCAGGCCATTTAAACCTCACTCCACGTCTTGTTGCCTACATTATAGCTTGGCAACTCATCCCAAGAGGTACAAATCATGCTGTTCTACATGAAGAAGATTTAATTCTTCTCTACTGCATTATGAACCAGATTAAGGTAAACTGGATTTTCATTATCAATGAACACATGCTGAAATCCAAAAGGTTGGCTGACTATCGTTTTCCCTATGCTATAATTGTTTCCAAACTGATTGACTACTTTGGTATTGAGGTTACAAATGAGAGAAATGACCCTATCAAGGCTGTAAGTGAGATTGACAACTCAACTCTCACCAAGATGGGATTTCACAAAGTTGAGAACAAGTGGGTGGTTCTCAAAGGGAAGGATCCTCAAGCAGAACATGAAGCATCAAACCCCAACAATGAGGATGAGGATGAGGATGAAGCAGTTCCTATGGATGATGACTCACCTGCTGCCCAGTCTGTGCATGAGGAAGTTGCTGCAAATGCCATAGTTGCTTATCAATCCCCAGAATACCGAGGAGAACCAATGTCTATGTTTGAAAGGCAAGTGCTGTATCGCCTTGATGTGATGTCTGCAGAACAAAGGACACACTTTGAGACCACTCATGCAAGGTTTCAGCACCTTGATAATCAGATTGAAGGGGTTCAGGCTCAACTTGCATAGCTTTACTACAAGGATCAGTAGTTCACCTCTGTTTTTAATGCTTTCTTTATCAGTTTTTAAGTGGTTGTAATCCTGAACAATTTGGTTTATCTCTCTGGACTATTATGAGTATGTTCCTGTTTTTATTCCCCATGCTTATATGATGTTTGATGAATCCAAAGGGGGAATAAAATAGCTCACCATGCGAGGTGAAGCTAGCTGAAACAGGGAGTTAATTCTGCACCTTTAAACCAATTTTACATGATATGCAATGTTGCTGTTTTTTTCAGGTTTAAAATCTGATGCAGTGCAGGTACTTAAAGCAACAAAGCTATGAGGTTAGCTATGGGGATTTGTCTCCATCAAACAGGGGGAGATTGTTGAATATGGTTGCTGCCCCTTCAAGATGTGTGTTTGATGAAGACTTATATGTACATTTCATGTATTTTGTGCTTTGCTTTAAGTGTATCTTAGGTAGTGTTTAGAGGTTGTTTAAGAGTGGGCTTTTTGCTGAGTAACTCACCTCATAACCACTGGCCATGTGATAAGAACAAGCATAAGTTTTCTTAAACTGTTTTTCACATATTTTACAAAAAACAAGTTTACTGTCTAAAAATAAATCTGTTCTTTTCTAAATAAACAGATTCTTTTTTAAACTGATGCCTTGGCTGAGTCTTGTGAAAATTAGATTTTGTGGATCAAGGATTTTGACTAAGTCAAACCCTTCAAAACGACTGTGTTTCAAATAGTTAAGCTTTACTGTTTTCGTTTTGAAACATAAATCTGTTCATCTGTAAATGAATAGATTCTTTTTGTCTCTGGTGCCATGTCCAGTTTAAACGTTTTCAGTTTTATCTCTGCACCAAAATGGTTGACTAAGTCTCCTCTCTTAACAGATTCTCTAACTGTTTTTTGAAAATAAATCAGTTCATTTTATTTTCAATCTATTCATTTTATAACAACTTTAACTGTTTTTTAAAATTCTGTTATAAGTTGGTTTTCTATAAAATGAAAACTGTTTTCTAAGTTCAATTAACGTTCACACATTTGAGAAAACAGGTTTTACAGCAGAGAATTAAGAGTTTACAAAGAATTAGCATTTGTTCTTCAAAGATTTCGAAAATCACATAGTGCTTGTTCTTGGTTTGGTTTCAAAAGCTTGGTGTGAGGTTCTGCTACTGTTCTAGCAATCTGTACTACTGGTTTAAGGCAGATCTGTGTATCCTCAATCAGGTGTAGTCGTTTCACTTGTCATTTCTTGTAATAGTTTGGTTGAACACTCTTCTTGATAGGTTTTCTTGAAGAGTGGGTGTGTGCTGAAATAGGTTTTTTCAGCAAGAGTACCTAAGTTCTTGTAGGTTTCAAGAACAGTGGGAATTGTACTTGGTTGTACTGTGTTTTAGTGATTTCCACCTGGTTTTGGTGAAGACTGGATGTAGCTCAGTTGAGTGAACCAGTATAACTGCTTGTGTTCATTCTCTCTCACTCTCTACAATTTCGTTTCTGCATAATTGATAAAACAGCAAAGAAATAAATCTGTTCAATTGAAAATAAATCTGTTCTTTCTGGGCACTGTGCATACTGTTCTTAATTTCTAGAAAACTGTTTGGTTTCAATAAGAACACTGATAATCTGTTAAAGGCTAATAAAACAGGTTGAGTGTGATAGATTGCTTCACTAATTGTCAAGCCCTTAACTGAACCTAAATCACATTAATTGGAATTAAGATTTGCTGTTTTTGTGTTTCACTGTTTTTCAATCTGATATCTGTGTGTGTTTCTAGAAAATTCCTCTGCATAATCTTGTGATTAATCTTGCTTAATAAAAATTTTTCAAACACACAAACAGTGCCAAAATAAATTTGTTCATTTACACATAAATCGATTTATTTTCTGAAAACTGTGTTAAACTCTATTTCTGCGAGGAGTTTTTAAAATGTCAATTCACTCCCCCTCTTGAACTTTGACACTATTAAACCCAACACAGGTGATAATATTTTTTGCAATGCAATCAAACTTTGCTCTTTTGTTTTTGCATCAGTCCATTAGGACCAAGGCTTTTCAATAAAAACATCATCCTTTTCAAACTTAGGAATAAAAGGGCCATTTTCAATTGCATCTCATATTCCTCTATCAAGAGATTCAACAAATATCATCAGATGTACCTTCCAAAATTGGTAATTCAAACCACAGAACAAAGGTGGTAAGTTTATTGATACACCCTCCCCAAAGGGTAATTTTTTAGCCATAAGAAAAAGATTTTTAGGATCAAACTTGAATATTTTTCAAGTACCAAGCTTTTGATGACAATTGTTAGAATATATGGCCTTAAACAAGAGGGGGGTGAATTGTTTATGAAAGATTTTCGCAAACTTTGAAGGTACAATGAAAGCCAATGAAGAATCATAAAGAAGGAAACTAGGGAAAACAATGCACAAAGTTGTTTTAGTTGATTTCCAGAAAATCAACCGGTTGTTTTTGCGATTCAACTGGTTGTTTTTATCAGCAGTTAATGAAAACAACTTAAAATAGATATATGTGAGATCAGGGAAAGAGAGAATCACACAAACAAATTTATACTGGTTCTCTCTTACACCAAGAGCTACATCCAGTCCCCAGAAACCACTGGGTATCTACTATGCAATCAAAATCCAGATTACAAACACACCACCAAAGAAGTGACCTTGAACACCTTAAGTCACACACTTCCTTTGGCACACAAACACCATAGAAATCAGAACATCCTTTGATTCTGCACCTACACACCAGTATTCAGAAATACAAGAGATACATAAAGGATTGCATCTGATGAAGATTAAATCAAAAGATTACAGCAATCATATTCCACTTCTTTGAGAAAATATAAAAGTTTGAATGCAAATCTTGAAAACTAAATTTGTTTTCACACTTTCACAAATGTCTCAAAATTGTTATCAAACTTTAAGAGAGTATAACAACCTCTTTAAATACTCCAAAAGCTGTTAAAAGAACATTTAAAGTAGAAGCCTATTCAGATAGAAAATATTTAAAGCTGATTTGCAAACATAACAAAAATTTTGTTATGGATTTTCAACAAACAATCAGTTGAATTCACGAAACAACCGATTGAGTTGGTTTGACAGCAAAGTCAACCAAGTCAAACAGCTTCAAACCCTTTTCAAAAAACTCTAAGGCTGTTTTTGGATTAGGGAGATGATTTAAGGGAGTGGATTTGGAGTGATTTGAGATGAAAGTGTAAAGAAAGTGATATTGCTTAGATTAAGATATATTATAGTAGATTTGTGAGGAAAGTTTATTGAAGTTTGTGAGTGATGTGATGGTTGTGATTTTTTTTTAATTTTTTAAAAATATGTAAAATATAAGTTAGTAAATTTACCTTTATAATAAAAAATTATTAATTAATTTATATATTTATTTTTTATAATTAATAATATTAATAATATTATTATATAAATTTTTTTATTTTATATAAATGACTATATTTTTCTTATTTTTTATTAATAATATTAAAGGTATTTTATCAAACTAGATTGGATTAGTTTAAAAATAAATAAAAAATTATAATACTTCACCTAAATTAATTGGAAAGTATATGTTAACAGAAAATATTAATATTCAATTTTACTTTTTGAGATGAGTAAGAATGTAATAAGGTGTCCACATGGGTTTTTTCACTAATCCGGGCACAATATAGAAGAACCACTTCTTCTATTTCATCGTTGTTCCACACTCATAATCCATTTGCGTGAACAGTGTTCACCCGGATGCAAACAAGGTATAAGTGTCAAACAACCGATTGAAACAATAAGACAACTGGTTGTTTTTCCACTTCTTTAGAAAACAATCGTTTTCAAAAAAGTTTTGATTCCAAACTATTTTAAATTCAAATAAAGAGTGGATTACACATCATTCTACCCAAAACCCACCCACACGACCAGCAACTCCAGCCTTCCATCAAACACCATGGATTTAGGGACAGTAAAACTTCAAGATCATCCTTGATCAACACGAATGAGTAAGTTGGTTGAGTAGAAGATGGTGAGAGCATTAATTGAATTATGTTTGATAGGGATATTATAGATACATGCATGTACGTAGTTGTAAGCAGATATTGATGACGATTACTATGAAGGAGTCGATAATGGTACAACCCGCAAGGCTACCCCGCGGAAGGTGTTGTGGAACTCAGACCTGGATTTGTTGGTGAGGAATTACCACACTCCCACCGTCTATTTATACAACCCAAACGATGGTGAAGGTTGTGAGAGAAGTGGTCCATGGCAACGGTGGCATGAGCCTCAACGAAAAGTACACCCTGACCGTCACAATAAATCTCCACACGGTGGTCGTCACCGTGGCGGAGACGGCCGGCCATTGGGTAGAAAAGGACGAAGGTCTTACTTAGGGCTTCCTTCAGAATGTTGGGATGGAAGAAATTGGAAGCCCCGTTTTATCGACTCCTTCACAGTAATCGTAATCAATCTCTGCTTACAACTACGTACATGCATGTATCCATAATATCCCTATCTAATCTAATTCAATTAATGCTCTCACTATCTTCTACTCAACCAACTTACTCGTACGTAGTACTATTTATTTATTATTCATGATCTCTGTTATCTGTTATAGCACGTGGTTTTGTAATTTGTTTTAAGTTATCTTCCTATTTAGTAAGGAACAGTTGATATTGTAAATTAGAATTATCCCGAATAAACATGTGCTTTCAGTGATTATTGTTCGTGAATATACTAATAAAAAAAATTTGTTCGTGAATATGTTTATGGATTTCCTGAGTATTACTTTTCCTTTTCTTCTCTTTTCACTTCAAATCATGCATATAAATTATCGTACTTGCAACTTCAACGTGAGATGAATTATATTTTATTTCAACTGAATTCATATAAGGTCGTAACAGGAATTATATGGATTTTCATCTACAAATAACTAATATGTTTTATTTTAAATCAATTATACCACAAGGTAAAATGCTAAAATTGTAATCTTACAAATTCATCAACTTTAAAAAAAAAATAGCAATCACACTTGAACTCATAAATTTTTATAAATTTTCTCTTTAATTTTTTTTCACTTTCCATTCTATTTTTCCTTGTGTTTGTAACCGGGTGAGTAGTGTTGGTTACCAAATGAAAGAAATTGGAGTGCGGATATGCAAAGAAAGTGTGGAGGGAGTGTCTTATATTAGTATCCATAGATTGCATTGTGTGTTTACTCAAAATTATTAAGGTTAAGCATGTGTCAATTACAGTATTTGTGTTAATATCTTTACATTTGCATGATATGTTTGTTTCAATCTTTAATGCGTTGAATTTTTTATTGGAGCAAACAACTTCAATTTCACTTATATGTGTTGGATCTTGATTTGGATTTTCAAGTTGAAAATTTTGCTCTTATTACTTATGCTAGTAACAATGAAGAGAAAGTCTGGACTTGGGAAATGTCAAACAGACTTAACCTGATGTTTATGTGAATGAGCATAAAGTTCCAACTTAACAATGTAAACTATCTAACTAGAAAAAGGCCAAACGTGCGACTAGGCTAAGAGACTTGACTGTTAGTCGTAGTGCTGATCAAAGCTTGCCCATCGAGTTCGATATGAATACGGGAAATTTTTTTCGGAAAGCATAGCACAAAATTCACTAGCTATGTGACCTTGCTTGGTAGAAGTAAGGTTAGTATTCTTATCAGAAGATTACACATCCGAAGAAACTCGAATAATAGCTGAGCAGATTGTAAGTAACTCATGACATAAATTATTTTGACATATTTTAATGAAAGTTGATTTTATTAATTGTGAATTTTTTAATTTTTAATTGTTTCTCTTTATAAATGTGAATGATATTTATTTTGTCTTATAATTTTAATATTTATTAATTGATTCTTTATTTTTTAACTAGATTAAAAATAAGTGTAATATATATATATATATATATATATTTATTTTATTTTAATAAAATAATAAAAAAATATTCATTCTCATATTTTTATTTTTTTATTCTTTTGTTCATCTTGTCTTTTATTCATTTCTGTTTTATTTCATAATAATATATGAGCTGCCACCACCATGTCATAAGTGGCATAGTTTATTGTTTTGCCATCTTTCGACTTGCCCAATGCTCCGTACCAACGCCTAATGAGACCCCTCCAGATTTAAAATATGTTACCTGAGTGTATGCAGTGCAGTGCAGTAATATAGTTAGTTTTACTTTATCCTTAGAAAGCGAAAGAAAAGGCACGCACCTGTAACACCACTAACGGATATGTTTCAATCCCGGCAGAATAATCCACCGCGGGAATAAGGTTTCCTCAGTATTACTTTTCCTTTTCTTCTCATTTCACTTGAAATCATTCATATAAATTATAGTACTTGCAACTTCAACGTGAGATGAATTATATTTTATTTCAACTGAGTTCATATAAGGCCGTTTTATTTCAACTGAGTTCTACAAATAACTAATATGTTTTATTTTATATCAATTATACCACAAGGTAAAATTGTAACCTTACAAATTCATCAACTTAAAAAAATTAGCAATCATGTCTGAACTCACAAATTTTAATAAATTTTCTCTTTAATTTTTTTCACTTTCCATTCTTTTATTCTTTGTGTTTGTAACCGGGTGAGTAGTGTTGGTTACCAAATGAAAGAAATTGGAGTGCGGACATGCAAAGAAAGTGTGGAGGAAGTGTCATATTAGTATGTTTGTTTGAGTTTGCATTGGGTGTTTATTCAAAAGTATTAAGGTTAAGCATGTATCAATTACAGTATTTGTTTCAAAATCTTTATATTTGCATGATATGTTTGTCTAAATATTTTTGGATGTGTAAGCATGATGGTTGGATTGTAGGTTTTTGTATAAGGGTTGGAATACCCCTAAAGTATCCCATTAATTTATTTTATTCTTTGCTGATAAAAAAAAATGTTTGTTTCAGTCTATGTGTTGGATCTTGATTTGGATTTTCAAGTTGAAAAATTTGCTCTTATTACTTATGCTAGTAACAATGAAGAGAAAGTCCATTATAGGACTTGGGAAATGTCAAATAGATTAACCTGATGTTTATGTGAATGGGCATAAGTTTTGATCCTGCCTGTTGACCAGAACGTTGGAACCTGCCTCGTCAAAGGATCGACTCGTGCACCGCTTCGAACCTCCGTCCTTCTTCAAGATCCACCTCAAGAACCTGCAAAAGAACAGAGCGGCGCCGCTGCGGCCGATCGCACTCCAACGCCCAAGTCAGTGACCGAACCACCAAATACTAAGAGCAAGAACACTCAAGAAATCTCAAGGAACCGTGCAATGTTCTCTCTCACAGTAAGCTCTAGAATTCGCAAGCGTAAAGAGTATAATCTGAACGTGCGTACCTCAGAAAGTTCGTTGAGAACTCTTATATACCTGGTCACTTTCTCTCTCCTGGCAGTTACAGACCTGGACACGTGGCTCGCATCCAGTCGTACACGTGCCATCATTTGGAGCCTCCTTGACTTGGGCGCTGCTTCTGACTCTCTTTTTGGCTAAGTTATTTATGCATGGTACTGCCCAGTGCATAGCTAACTTGGGAGTGCAATCTCTACTGGAACTGGCGAGTTAGGGTGCTCTCGTACACCTTCCTTGTGGTCTCGCCGGCCGCCTTCATAATCTGCACCACTTTCATCTCTGGCGATGTGCTTGCTCTGGCGATCTCCAATCGCTTGGTCGCCTAAGTTTACATCTGGCGACTTCACCTTCTACTGGGCGATCGCCTGGTATGCTGGAGATCGGAACACGCCAACTTAATAACTGGCGACTTCACGAGCCCTTTTCTCCGCTAGCTGACACGAAGCGAGACAGGGCTGCCATCCGACCTATCAGCTGTTGAACTTCCTTTACCGTAGCTGGGCTCCTCATCGCCAAGATGGCGGCACACTTATCAGGGTTGGCCTCTATGCCTCTTTCAGTTAAGAGGAATCCCAAAAACTTTCCAGCCTCCACGCCGAAAATGCATTTCTCCGGATTAAGCTTTAATCTGAACTTGGCGATCGTCGTGAACAATTCTTCCAAGTCGGCAACGTGCTTGCTCTTTTCCGATGAGGTTACGACCATGTCATCGACGTACGCTTGCACGTTCCTTCCTAGCATCGGTGCAAGTACTCGATCCATCAGCCTCTGGTACGTGGCCCCCGCGTTCTTCAGCCCAAACGGCATCACCTTGTAGCAGTAGCACGATCTCTCCGTCATGAAGGCTGTCTTCTCTTCATCCATGGGATGCATCTTGATCTGATTATACCCCGAGAAGGCATCCAGGAAGCTCAGCAACTTACACCCTGCAGCGCTATCTACCAGGGCGTCTATGCTTGGTAAAGGATACGAATCCTTTGGGCAAGCTTTGTTCAGGTCAGTGAAATCGACGCACATGCGCCATTTCCCGTTACTCTTTTTCACCAGCACGACATTTGCCAGCCATTCAGGGTACTGAACTTCCCTGATGTGGCCTGCAGCGAGGAGTTTCTGCGTTTCGTCCCTGATCGCCTGCCTCCTCTCTTCGTTGAACTTTCTTCTTCTTTGCCGCACTGGTCTTACCAAGTTGTCCATCGCCAGATGATGGCACAGGAAGTCGGGATCGATCCCGGGCATGTCCGAAGCGGACCATGCAAACGCGTCCAGATGCCGCTCAATCACCTTGGCGATCTGGTCCTGGAGCTCAACCTCCAGGGATCTTCCCAGCTTGAAGATCTTTCCCCCGATTTCTCTCTCGAGCCACTACTCGACGGGTTTTGGTCTGGTTTCTCTGGCGATCACCGCCCTGGCGATTCCCAGCTCTCTCGCTTCCTCAGGGCGATTCCTTGCCTCTTCCTCCTCCAGACCAGCATTCCCCTCCCCCAGCTCAGCGTCTACCATCTCCACGTCCCTTCCGGCGACCTCTTCTGTTACCGTCGGTCTGGGCTTCACACCAGGAGGCGGGGTGGTTGTTACGTAACTCACCGATCTCTTGTTTTTCAGGCTATTCTCATAGCACTTCTTCGCTTCCTTCTGATCGGACTTGATGGTGAAAACCACCCCCTCCATGGACGGCAACTTCACCTTCATGTGCCGGGTCGACGGTATGGCACCTATCCTGTTGAGCGTGGGTCTTCCCAACAGGATGTTGTATGCTGAAGGAGCGTTTACAACGAGGTATTTGATTTTCTCCGTTCTTGAACCCGCCACATCTGTAAACGTTGTCCTCAACTCTATGTACCCCCTGACCTCCACTTGGTCACCAGCGAACCCATACAAACACCCTCCATAGGGCCTCAGCTGGTCAAGGGGCAGCTCCAACTGCGTGAAAGTCGGCCAGAACATCACATCTGCCGAGCTTCCTTGGTCCACCAGCACCCTGTGGACCTTTCTTCCTGCTGTTATCAACGAAATTACTATGGGATCGTTGTCATGAGGCACAACATCCCGGAGATCTTGCTTGGTGAATGTAATATCCACTTCTGGCGAGTGGTCTTCAAACATATCCACCGTCATCACAGACCTTGCGTACTTCCTTCTCTGTGATGCGGTGCATCCACCTCCTGAGAAACCCCCTGCAATGGTGTGGATTTCTCCGTGCGTGGGCATCTCGTGCTGCTGAGCTTCTGCACCTGCTGGTTGGGAGCTCGACGCGCCCCCCGTTCTTCGGTCCAGTAAATAGTCATTTAGGAACCCGCTCTTTACCAAATCGTCGAGCTGGTATCCTAATGCTAAGCACGAGTCCACTGTATGGCCAAAGCCCTGGTGAAACTCACACCAGGCGTCTGGCTTTGGTCCCAGCACCTTGTCGCCCACCTTTTCTGGCGCTTTCAACCTAGCGGATATGTTGGGAATGGCGATCAGATCCGCCAATCCCATGACAAACTTGTGCTTAGGCGGGCGATTGTATTCCCGGCGTGTTGGTTGCTGGCGCCCTTGGCCCCTGCCCTTGTTCTTCCTTGGATCATAAGGATGGCGAGTCCTCTGATCCCTCCTGGCCGCCGCTGTCTCCAACACCATCTGTGGCTGGATCCTCGTCTGGGCGCGTGGCCTAGCGGGAGCCATGCTTCCTCTCTTCTCGGCGACTTTGCTCTCATCGGCGATGTGGGCCACCGCAAGTCGCCTAACCTCAGCAAACGTGGCGGGGTGTGCCCTGATCAACGCCTCGCAGAATGGTCCCGGCAACACGCCCTTCTTGAATGCATAGACCAACATTTCTTCATCTTTGGCCGGCGATCTGACTATCTGCGCCCCAAAGCGATTTAGGTAGTCCCTGAGGGACTCTCCCTGATATTGCCTTATATCAAACAAATCATAAGACACCCTGGGCGGTGCCTTATTCACAATGTACTGCTCGACGAAAATTTTCGAGAACTGTTGGAAACTGGTTATGTGACCGTTAGGCAGGCTCAATAACCATCCCAGCGCCGTTCCTTGGAGCGTGCTCACGAACATCTTGCAGTACACGGTGTCTGATCCCCCTGACAGCATCATCTGCGTATGGAACGTGGTGAGATGAGCCTCGGGATCCTCCACGCCGGTGAAAACAGCCTTAACCGGGACCACGCTTGCAGGAATAGGCGTGTCGGTAATCGCCTGAACAAAAGGCATAGGAAAAACACGAGGTGGCGACGACGGCGCAACCTCTTCAGCAGTAGAACGCCCTTGCTGCTCCTGAAGGGCTTGACGCAGCTCCTCAGTCACCTTGCTAAGCTCATCATTCCTGGCGTGAGAGGCGACCAGGTCCTCATGCATTCTCGCCTGCTCTATGCGCGAGGCTTCCACAGTTGCCTGCAACGAACGCATCATCTCTGCCATCTGCGCCATGGTCATGGCGGCGGCGCCTTCAGCAGCGACGGGCGCAACCGGACTTGAACGATTGCTTCTCATTTTTCTCATGAAACTTGGCGAATCACAGAATGCAGCGAACAACACTTACTTCAGCTACGATCGATTCAGCGATCAATCGGAAAAAACTGCGCGAAACTCTGCAAGAAACTCAAGAATACCTCGAACCTCCAAAGAAACCTGCAACTCCACCAGAAACCACCGCTTCTCCCACAGATAACCAAACGAGCGAAGGAACTCAAATTCCACCGAATAGATCGCACGTAAACAGCAGAAAACTTTACTTCACCGAACAAAAATCCAAACGAACGGTGGAAAATGCGAAAACACCGAACAAATCTCAAGCTAACAGCAAACTACGGTTGCACCAGCACACAACCACACAGAAAATCACGAAAACCTCCAAGAACTCACGCCGTGGATGGGAACAGGTTTTACACGGCCCCACGGTGGGCGCCTGATGATCCTACCTGTTGACCAGAACGTTGGAACCTGCCTCGTCAAAGGATCGACTCGTGCACCGCTTCGAACCTTCGTCCTTCTTCAAGATCCACCTCAAGAACCTGCAAAAGAACAGAGCGGCGCCGCTGCGGCCGATCGCATTCCAACGCCCAAGTCAGTGACCGAACCACCAAATGCTAAGAGCAAGAACACTCAAGAAATCTCAAGGAACCGTGCAATGTTCTCTCTCATAGTAAGCTCTAGAATTCGCAAGCGTAAAGAGTATAATCTGAACGTGCGTACCTCAGAAAGTTCGTTGAGAACTCTTATATACCTGGTCACTTTCTCTCTCCTGGCAGTTACAGACCTGGACACGTGGCTCGCATCCAGTCGTACACGTGCCATCATCTGGAGCCTCCTTGACTTGGGCGCTGCTTCTGACTCTCTTTTTGGCTAAGTTATTTATGCATGGTACTGCCCAGTGCATAGCTAACTTGGGAGTGCAATCTCTACTGGAACTGGCGAGCTAGGGTGCTCTCGTACACCTTCCCTGTGGTCTCGCCGGCCGCCTTCATAATCTGCACCACTTTCATCTCTGGCGATGTGCTTGCTCTGGTGATCTCCAATCGCTTGGTCGCCTGAGTTTACATCTGGCGACTTCACCTTCTACTAGGCGATCGCCTGGTATGCTGGAGATCAGAACACACCAACTTAATAACTGGCGACTTCACGAGCCCCCCGACTTCCTCCCCTTCTGTCAACCTGGCGCCTTGTCAACACGCCTACACTGTAGCTTGGTGCCACGTCATCACTTCCGACTACTAGGACGGTACAAGTTTCAACTTTTTTTTTATCGACAATGAATAAATTAAATTAAAAGGGACACTTCAAGAATGTTTCAACCCTTATACATCACTCGTCACCACCTATGTAACTCACCAAGATATTCAGCCAGCACAAATGACTACTTTGGTTTTAGCTAAAAGAAAAACAAAAATGGTAGATAAGTCAAAGATCCACCTTTATCAGCGTCTTCCGCCCCTATTTGGGCAGCACCACACTTCCTATCTTGTATACCTAGGCTCCACTTCTCAGCTTCTACTATGCAGCATTATATGCAGGCAAAGAGCACCACTAAGATGCATAACACGTGGCTCCAGTTATACCTAAACCATATAATGATGTTTACACAAAACAAGCGCTGCCACATTGGATATTAGTCTAAACCAGTACCAAAAAACTTAGCCTAACTCCTGTATAGCAACAACTGGCATCAAACTGCAGAAAAAACCATACCTGACGCCCATGATTTCTTAAGTTTCCTTCTGAATCCAATAACCAAGGCCTTCTGTGTGGCTCATGACAACAACATTAGTTGACTCCCCTTAGCTGCATCATAGTAACCTGAAAAGGTGAAAACTAGCAAACTTGCACCACAAGGATACCAGAACCAGCTAACATATGTTCTGCATTATACAAATCTGCACATCTACTTCCATTTAGTTTTCTACCATCAATACTTCGAAAGATGCTTCCCATTTATTTCCGCTCTCTCAACGCATCTTCTGTTGCACATGGTTAGCTCGGTATGCTATATAAGAGTTCCGGATAACTTCACAAATAAAAGGCATTGCCCCCTCTTTGAAAAATCATGTTCTGCTACTCCATGATAGCTTAACCCCTAACTTGGAGTTCTTAAAACATTAACACTGGCGCAAACCCGCTCCCAAGAATTCTCCAAGAAAATGTTGCCCCCTAGCAGCAGCTGTTTTGTGTTGAAGAACCACATTACACACCCTTAGACGAGTATAAATTATCTATTGCCAAGAAAAAAAAAAGTCCACCAAACCAACATCTGCTACACCTAGCACACTCTGCTACTTCTTCCGGTGCCTTCATTATTATGATTTCTTCCAAGGAATTCAGGCCATACTCACATATACAGACCAACAGAAGCAACAAAGGGGACCCTTCCACCCTTGTCCCTCTCAAGTTCCAACTTAACAATGTAAACTACCTACCCAGAAAAAGGGCAGACGTGCAACTAGGCTAAGAGACTTGAATGTTAGTTGTAGTGCTGATCAAAGATTGCCCATCGAGTTCGATATGAATACGAGAATTTTTTTTTGGGAGAGCATAACACAAAAGTCACTAGCTGTGTGGCCTTACTTGGTAGAAGTAAGGTTAGTATTCTTATAAGAAGATTACACATCCGAAGAAACTCGGGTCATAGCTGAGAAGATTGTAAGTAACTCATGACATAAATTATTTTGACATATTTTAATGAAAGTTGACTTTGGTGTTGAAATTTGCATTAAAATGTTTGTTTTGTAGGATGATTTGGTGGAGCAAAGCTCTCAGGAATCATTCGCTACGCAAGGACCTGAAGACATATTAGTAGTTGTCATTAGTCGTCCAAAGCATTTAGGACGTGTTCGTGGTACTGGATGAGGGATGGGCATTAGGCAATTCTTTAGCACTCTATCTTGACAAGTTACTTTATCACAACTTAGTGAGTCTACAAAAAACTTCTAAAAAATATGAGTTTAAGAATGAAATATTCCCCACATTGAGGGATAATTTGTTGTAAAAAATGTGAGCAGAGCTAGTATCCATGGGAGTGTTAATTTAGCCTCCTACTGCCCCTTCACCGCCATAAGTTTCCCTTCTTGTTAGCATAAAGGTAAATTGTCCTACTGTTGAAGAATCACGGTATGGTGGTGTTGATATCCCTGTTGACTTGGAATTGTATGTTGATGATCCTCCCCAACATTTGGTGGGCTTAGGTAAATTTTATTCCAATTATATTTTTTGGTTTATATTTTATTTATTCTCATGTATTTAAGTGTGATGGGAAAAACGCACGCGGAAACAACACACATAATCACAAATAAACTGTAGAAAAATAAACAACACATGATTTAACGTGGTTCGGTCGCCAACTGCAACCTACATCCACACGGGCAACTATTAGGTTTTCATTATATTATGTTGCACACCAATTACAAGTACAATGATCTCTTTAAATAAAGATAAATATAGATAATAAAGGGACACAATGATTAAGGTCACTCACTAAAACATGGTGTCTACTCAGCCTAACCCAATTGGTCCTGTCTCCATACCCAACAATCTCCCACTTGAAGTCACGGAACAATGTTCACCTGTGCTTCAACTGTGTACATGGTGTCTTGTCAGCCCAACCCAATTGGTCTTGACTTCATACCCAACAATCTCCCACTTAAAGTCACAGAACAATGTTCACCTGCGCTTCAACTTTGTACATGTACTTCTGTAATCTGTCGATGGAACTCAATGTTCCACATCTAGTTGCCACCAGCCTTCTTAATCATTTTGAAGACTTTGTTAAAACTCCCCTGAGTTTAACACGTCAGTCACTGACCCGTTCTCTATTCCTACCGGCTCCCACTTACAGGAACTGCCGGATCCTGGAACAACCTGAGAACAAACACTCTCCATATTCAACAAGAAGAAGTTTCAACCGCTGGAATACTGGTTCTCCTAACCCACTGTCATCTAGGAATCTCAGCTGAAGCACAACCCGTGCTCCCACTGCAACAAGTACCTCTGACTGGTCTACCTGAACCTTTCCATGCTCGTTCATCCTGAATCTGACCTGTGGCTCTGGGTTTCTCTCTTGTAAAGACAACCCTCTTCTGCCCACGAGATTCTGTGAACCGGACTTTGTTTATCTTCTGAATTGGGATGGTCACTCCCTCAGACACGGTAATCCGACCATATACAACTAACCTCTCTTTCTTTCGCAGGCCATGACAAGATTTCCCTTGACGACATTCCACTGCTGATTTCCGAACTTCACTTCATGTCCCTGTTCGTCCAATTGCCTAACAGAAATCAAACTTTTCCTCAAGCTTGGAACAACTCTGACATCCTTCAAAGTCCATAAACCAACTGGTGTCTTCAACACTATGTCATCCATGCCCGTAACATCAAGAGTTTTGTTGTCCGCTAGTCTTACCTTTCCAAAGTCTCCAATAACTAGATTCTGCAATGCTTCAGAATCCATGACCCAGGAATCCACACTGTTATCCGCGCAACAGACTAAAAAGTCCTCGTCCGCGAAGTCTTCTACAATGTTGACTTATTTATCATTTGGACATTGATTCCTTAAATGCCCCACCTCCTTGCAGTTGCAACATGTTACACTTGAGCAATCCCGAGTCTTTGACTAACTCCTTCTTTTGTTCTTGCTCCCACTATCTCTTATATTTCTCTTACCTCTTATGACATATAGCGATTCACTAGATAATTCCCTAGAACTCCTTCTTCGGACATCCTCGCCAAGAATGAAATCACGAATCTTCTCAAAAGTGAATCCATTGGATCCCGCTGAACTAGTAACTGCTATAACCGTTCCGGACCAACTGTCAGGCAAAGACAATAACAGTAGTAAAGCTTGAACTTCATTATCGAATTTAATGTCAACTAACATAAGTCTGGCTAAGATCATATTGATGTGCTCAGTAACTGAACTCGCAAATCCTCAATTTTCATTTTCTACCAACTAAAATTTGTACCATCGAATTTTTAATTCGGAACTTCCCGTCTTCTGCCATCTAAAAATGACTAGTCGAGATACTTGGTACAACTAATTTCAGATCTTGGCAATCCTTTTTTTTTAAAATCAAGATCACAAAAATTTCACCACCAAAATCACTCACCAACAGACCTGGTCGCAGTCCCCACTGCACTGGCGATCCGCACCACCACCGTCGCTGGTCACCGCTGTTGTGAAGCAGATCTGGGAAACCCTGAGCCTTAGGACGCTGCTGCAGCCTCTTAAACCCTAGCTTTGGGATGTTGTTGCCGCCTCTGCGAAACCCTAACTTTGAGACGCTACTGCAGCCGCAATTTTCACATCTCGTCGATTAATTACTGCTGATCGGATCTCTAGTGTGTAAACGAACCAAGGCTCTTGATACCACTTGATGGGAAAAACGCACGCAGAAACAACACACATAATCACAAATCAACTATAGAAAAATAAACAACACATGATTTAACGTGGTTCGGTCGCCAACTGCAACCTACATCCACACGGGCAACTATTAGGTTTTCATTATATCATGTTGCACACCAATTACAAGTACAATGATCTCTTTAAATAAAGATAAATAGAGATAATAAAGGGACACAATGATTAAGCTCACTCACTAAAACATGGTGTCTACTCAGCCCAACCCAATTTGTCCTGGCTTCATACCCAACAATCTCCCACTTGAAGTCATGAAACAATGTTCACCTGCGCTTCAACTGTGTACATGGTGTCTTGTCAGCCCAACCCAATTGGTCTTGACTTCATACCCAACAATGTGGTCTTAAGTAAAATCTATATGTTAATTAGGATCGATCATCCACCACCGAACGATTAAGGATGATATGATACGAATGGTGGTTGTAGATGTTCAAGATTCTTCTGCTCGAGTTCATGTACCCACTGCGGAGGTTCAAATAGTAGGACATATAGTAGGATAGTCCCAGGGAATTTTATCATTTAACCAACTAGATTGATAAATCTGATTGTAGTACGAGTTGTTTTTAATACTTTAGGTAATTATGTATTTATCCTTTTTAATATCTCCAAACGAGTTATATATTATATACTAATTTTATTTAAATTTAAAATGAGTCTAAAAATTTAAAAGTTGTCAACCCTCAAGAATCATAAATGTCTTTTATCCAATAACTTGGTTTAGTGGTAGTGACAATGGGGAAGCAAATTGTCCAATTAGATATTCCTTTTGATGTTACAGATAGGGTCATAGCATCCCTTTTTTATATGCCATAAGGATATTAGTGAGATTGATATTGGTACTGATCAACTATGTATATTAATTCTACAACTTTGGTTGTTGTAAATATAGTTTCATTAACCTTAAAAATAGTTTAACATATTCATACTTTAACTTTAGCATTATTTTTTGCAATGTTCAAGGTATTTATCACCTCTACAAAGAAAAAAATGCTTGTATTTATGGGTTTTTTTGACCCAATTGTCATTTAGAGTGTAGGAAATAAAGCGAGTGAAGTGTAAACATACTTAAAAGAGACATTTCAAAATGCAAGCAAAGAAGTGTATTTAGCACCTTCTTATAGTTCTCTTATGTTCATTGCATAAGAAAACTAACACGACAATCAAACATTTACTAGACGTGTAAGTTTTTTCTTATATTATACTTTATACCTTAATGATTAATATGAATTAACGAATGTTTACTTTTTATAGGGCTCATTCGAGATTGTAAGGTCTTCCACATGTAGCTAGGAAGAAGATACAATTAATTGCATCTAATGTAACTTATTTGTCTCACCACTATTTAATTATGATATAAAATATATCTTATATTAATATTTTAATTTGCAGTGTTCACGTCAATCAGGAAGCTATGAGTGTGGATATTATGTGATGAAGCACATGCACACAATCATATATGCAAACATTACCGACTCATGGAGAGAGGTAATAAAAAATGTACTCAAATACCTTAATTACTTAATTATGAATTTCACTTTTTATTAATTAAGTTAATTTATATATAGTTATTCAACGATTCATCACCATTGAAGGATAAAAATATAGAAGACATTAGAATGCACTGAACTTTCTTTTTAAGTGTTTACGATAAGATATAAAATTCGTTAGTTTATTTAAATATACAATGAATGTTATATTTATCGTTTTTGTACAATGTTTATTAGATATAATTGAATTATCGATGAATGAGTTTGTTTGGAAATTGTATGCAATTTTTTGGATAACATTGATATGTAGGTGATTACTATTAATGAATGAGGGGAAATTGATCAATGAATGGGTTTGTCTGAAAATTGTATGTAGTTGTCTGGATTACATTGATATGCAGGTAATTGTTATTAATGAATGAAGAAAAGTTTATCAATGATTGATTTTATAAGAAATTGTATGTTATTGTTTGGATAACATTGATATGCAGGTGATTCTTATTAATAAATAAAAGGAAAATTGATAAAGCAAACGTATTTAAAAAAAACTTAATATTTCGATTATTGTAATATATGACATAAAAAATCTAATTTGATGAGTGGCAGAAATATTTGTCATAGACAATCACTTACTATGACGGTTTTGATGAAAACCATCATGGTAAGTCATATTTTTTATAATTGTTCTAGAAATACCAAACATATATAAAAAGTTTCGTTTGAACATACTATAAAAAATATTTTGCACATTTTATGACAATTTATATACAACAATCATAGTAAGTCAACCTACTATGACAATTTTTCAACTAACATAAGTGCAAAGTTCTTATATCACCATCAGAATCGTCACAGAAATATTGTGTATAGTGATTATTGATAAATATGATTATTGATAGTGAGTATGTGTTAGTAGCTTTATCTTTATTTATAAATCCAAAAATAATAAGTATATTTAATTAATGCATATGTCTTATCAAATAAGATTATTACTAAAATTATTATGTATTTGTGTATTAATATATCATCCAAATGAGAACATTAGTATGTATAGAATTAATGCTTGTTTTTTTTTTTTGTTTTAGTTTGCATTGTATGTTTAATTTATGACTCAAAAGTATTAATGTTAAGCATGTGTCAATTGCAGGTATTTGTTCATGTATCTCTATATTTGCATGATATGTTTGTTTCAGTCTTTAATGAGTTGAATTTCTTTTTGGAGTAAACAAGTTCAATTTCACTTATATGTGTTGGATCTTGATTTGGCTTTTCAAGTTGAAAAATTTGTTGCTATTACTGATGCTAGTAACAATGAAGAGAAAGTTCATTATAAGACTTAGAAAAAGTCAAACAAACTTAGCCTAATGTTTATGTAAATGAACATAAGTAACATTACTCTTCCAAAAACACTAAAATATGGGGATCCTAGCTTTGTTGATTATATTAGTCTTTTCCTTTTGAGACAAAGACACTCACATATTTGCATTATCCTTTAGAGCATCAACACATTTTTATTGTATCAAGATCGTCTTCATCTTAATTCTTCGTAATCCAAAGTCGTTCTCCTAGTTCTCGATGTCATATTTTCAACTTCTTTGACTTTCTTTTTCTTTTTCCTACAAATGTAAATTATTGAGTTCTTAACAATAATATATAACAAGAATAATATTGAAAGAAATGAGTACATAATTATTGAACTGAAAAACCAGAAAGACGTGAATGTTTTATGAGATGGTGACTCATAAGCATTATATAATTATTGAATTGAAAAACTAGAAAGACGTGATGTGATCAATGATAGTGCTAGGACAAATTTGTAGCATGGGAAAAGATGGCAAGCGATGATGTTGGGAAAAGGGTGTGAAGTTAATATCCAACCCCTCAAATGTCATAAAGGAATTCTTGAAACAGCTTCATATGGTGAGGTGGTAGAGCCATTGCCAAATACAAGCCGCCATCATTTGTTGAGCTTGGAATTATGATTGATAGCCCCTCGTTTAGAATCCAGCCAGGTCTCATGAAGATCGGTCTTCCCCAACCAAAGTCAGCATCATAGATTGGAAACTTAGCCCAGCTATTGATACCCACATTTGGACACCCAAAAGTATGTGCTCCACGAACAAGAGCATTTAGATCAGGTTGTAGCTGCAGATAGTCAAGAGCTGATCTCAAATATTCGTTGTCCATTCTCGCTATTGCGTTGTGGATTTGATTTGCAGCATACCATGTAGGTTTTGACACGAGATCTCCTGCCAATGCTTTGGGAATGGTGGAGAAGATAACATTGCCAAGGTAACCAGGAGGGAGGGGAGGTTGCAGCCTTGACCTTCCATCAGTTGGAATATATAGTCTGGTTTCTTGGTCTTCAGGAAGGCCTCTTGCTTTGCACAAACATCTCCACATATGAGCTGCCAACATCTCATAAGTGCTATAGTTTATTGTGTTGCCATCTTCTTTCGACTTGCCCTTCAGGATGTTGAGTTGGTCACGACTCAATTTTAAAAAAGAGGCAACCACAGTTGTGTTGGTGGTGGTGATGGGTGGTGAGAGCTGGTATTCGTGGTGAGGAAAAGCTGGTTGAGGTGGGTCTCTGGCACGAAGTAGGTTCCTGTCAATAAATGGGGGAACAGAAATGGGGATGCCACGAGCCACATTCGACCATGAATTGATGAAGTGAAGACCTGATTCTCCATCTGCTACATGGTGCTCTATACCAACGCCTATTGAGACCCCACCACATTTGAAATATGTTACCTGAATGCATGCAGTGCAGTGCAGCAAATAGTTAGTTTCATTTTATCCTTAGAAAGAGAAAGAAAAGGAACGCACCTGTAACACCACTAACGGATATGTTTCAATCCCGGCAGAATAATCCACCGCGGGAATAAGGTTACGATGGTGAAGGTTGTGAGTGAAGTGATCCATGGCAACGGTGGCATGTGCCTCAACGAAAAGTACACCCTGACCGTCACAATAAATCTCCACGCGGTGGTCGTCATCGTGGCGGAGGCGGGCGGCCATTGGGTAGAAAAGGACGAGGGTCTTACTTAGGGCTTCCTTCAGAATGTTGGAATGAAAGAAATTGGAAGCCCCGTTTGGGTTGTAGAAATAGACGCTGGGACTGTGATAATTCCTCGCCAACAAATCCATGTTTGACATCCACAACACCTTCCGCGGTGTAGCCTCTGCGGGTTGCACCATTATCGACTCCTTCACAATAATCGTCATCAATCTCTGCTTACAACAACTTACAACAACAAGGTACATGCCTACATTATCTTTGTCCAAGTATCTTATATATTTATATTTGTGTTTCACTGTACAACTTCTAATTAGTTATATAAAAAATATATTTTTATTATTTCATAAAAAATTAAAATTTTAGATGAAAAAGCAAGGTTGTAATTCAACTAACTTTCAACTAACAAGGGTGTCTCAGTTCATGCTGTCACCGTCATCTATTCAACTAACATTCTACTTTTAGGTATTACTGTTTATTATTCATGATCCCTATTATAGAACTTGGTTTTGTAATTTGTTTTATGTTATCTACTTATTTAGTAAGGAACAGCTGATATTGTAACAGTGGTTATTGCTCGTGAATATGTTTATGGATTTCCTCAGTGTTACTTTTCCTTTTCACTTGAAATCATGCATATAAATTATCGTATTTGGAACTTCAATCTCAGATTATATTTTATTTCAACTGAACGCCGAACAGGAATTACATTGCTAATTTTACGTACAAATAACTAATTATGTTTCATTTTAAATCAACATAAGATAAAATTCTAACATTACAAACTCATCAATTTTAAAAAAGAAATACCAATCATTACAAATTTTCATAAGTTTTATTTCTTTCTTCAGAAATTAAATGGTGCATTACACATGGTTTGTACAGTAACACGCTGGTTTAGGAGGAAAGAGTCCCTCAATAAACCAAGAAACCAGGAGTATAACTTAACATCTCCTGACAGCATATGAGACCAGCATCCTTCACAGCTTCACAGCTGCTACACAAATGGATTATGCAGCACAAGACATTCATCATACCATATTAAATTAGCTCATTAATGGTCTAGATGGACCAAACCTCCAAGTTGTTTAGTCACAGCAAAAAACCCGCTCCCTGTACTTCTTTTAGGGTACTGTGTTTATCAATACCACACTACCTAAATTACTTTGCTATTTCTCCCATCTAGCTTTCCTCAAGAAACCATCACACCTCATATCCAAAAAGTGTTCCCGCTATCCTTCACCATCTTACCTGCTCATTGACTGGCTTTACCAACAAAGAACAATAAAGAACAACATACCAGTAGATGATGCACCCATTCTTCACGAAGCAAGAAGCAAAACACCAAAGCTTTGGCTCTGCACTTATAAATCAGATTGAAAAGCAGACCCCTATAGCTTCCTCACAAGTTACCACGTAACCTATAGGGGTGTTTAACTTTTCCATTGGATGAGTAATATTTACCCAAATGAATTTGAGGGAATGAACTTGAAGAAAGGCTAGATTGTTTGGATATTTATTACTAAAGAAATCATATTGCCTATTTGGAGGGAAGAAAGAAAGAAAAGGCTTTTAACATTACGTGAGAAGACAAAATTTTCCTTGACTTTTACGGTATGCAAAGGTATAATAATATATAATAATGAAAAAATTAATAATAATAAATTTATAAAATAAGATTTTTTTAAATAATAATACATAATAAATAAAAATTTAAATTCTAAAATAATAATAAAATTAAAATAAATAATTTTATAAATAATAATAATAATAATATTAATCATATTAATTTAATTTTAATTTTAATTTATGAACTTTTTGTATACATTTGTAGATGTATTGACAGGGTTAGATAATGTGTATTTTTTTTTTTTCAAATGAATTCACAAATTGCACAAGAATACTGTTTTAACAAAATGTCATCATATTGTTATTTTGTCTATCACGTAATTATAATAATTTAACTCTCATTTCTATCATATTTTACGGTTCTATGTTTAATATTAATTAGACAAATTTTTACACAAACTTTGGTTTATTTTATTAATTTTTACAAAATTTATAATTCTACTTAAATTTTTTATAATTATTTTTATTTCAATTTTATCAAAACTACAATTTCGAATGTATCCACAATGTCAAATAACTCTTATTATTTTGTCAACTAAGTTCAAAGACCATAATATATGAAATATTATTTATGTAAATTAATATTTTTACAACTAAGTTGGGAGTTCACCTACTTCTATGTTATCACTAAATTAGTGTCTTTTATAAGAGAGTGAGAGGGATACCATAACCCAACATTGGTTGTGCCTTTTAGATACTTCAAAAATCTTTTAGTAGTTTTAAGGTGCGATTCTTTTGGACTTGACTGGAATCTAGCACAGAGGCACACTGCAAGCATAATGTCTGGCTTGCTGGCTGTAAGATAGAGCAAAGAGGCAATCAAACCCTTGATCTACTGGTGTTCCAGTAGCATCAATGTAGTTGCTTCTTTACACTTATCCATTTCAAACTTTTTGAGGATCTCTTTGCAATACTTGTATTGACTTAGAAAGATGTCATCCTTAGATTGCTTGATCTGCAGTCCCAAGTAGAATAACTCTCCCATCATTGACATTTCGAATTCTCCCTGCATAGCTACCACAATTCTTTACACAAGCTATCATTAGTAGCCCCAAAAATAATGTCATCAACATATATTTGGACTAAAATAATGGCAAAATTTGTCTTTTTAATAACGACAGTTTTGTCAAATTTCCCTCTTTCATAATCATGAGACAAGAGGAAATCACTTAACTTCTCATAATCATGGACATCAAAGTTTCAAGTTCAACAATCCCATGAAGAAAAAATCCTGGTTTTCTTGGGATGTTTTGTTTGAATTTCACAAAACCTACAAAACACAAAATATGCATGTACCGAAAGTAATCATTTCCAGATATCATTAGCACCACAAAACCAATTTCCAAAGTGCAAATTAGAGTTTATGCAACAATTTTCAAATTAGAAAGCAACATATAAACCAAGTTTTAAAACAGAATATAAACACATTACAAATTATAAACTTATCCCCTATTTTTCTTCACAAATAGACTCATGGAGGGATAAAAACAACATTAAAAAGAAAGAGAGAAAAAAATATAGATGATAAACCAGAAATACAAAGAAAGCTTAAACTTTTCTTCAATCTTCTTGGCCATATTGCAGCTTAAATAGTTGTTTTTGTACAACTTCCATCTGGTCATCCAAGCTTTGAACCCTAAACCCTAAACCCATGAATGTGCAAAGTTTGGTCTTTGATCATGTGCAAAGTTATCCAACCTATTCACCATAAGCCTTTCAAATGGATACATGGATGTGATTTGTTCTTCCATGTTTACATCACTTGGACCAACTTCATAGGCATCAACAGGTTCATTACCAGTAGTAGCAACTTCCCCTTCATTCTCTTCTTCAATATGAGCTCCATTTGATGAACTAGCTTGGTCACCATATCTTCCACCAACTTTGGTGAATCCCATCTTGCTTAGGGAGCCATTTTTTATTTCACTTGAGGTTTTGACAATTTCATATTGCTTTTCTTCCAGATCCACTTCAAAATAGTGCAAAAAATTAGAAATTAAGACAACATAAGGGTAGTGGTAGTCACTTAACCTTATTGACTTTTGCATATGCTCCTTGATTATGTGAATCCAGTTAATCTTCACTTTGTTCATAATACAGTAGATTGAAGCCTGGTTGAGTAGATTGAGGTTGTGCATAATCAGCTATTTGAGCTGCAATATAACCAAGAAGATTGAAGAAAATTTTATGCTTTCTTTCTATTTCTAGTTTATCATCTGAACAAATTTTTGCTTTCTTTTTAATGTTGTTTTTATTCCACCTTTTATTATATTTGTGAAGACAAATAGGGGGAGAAGTATATGGTTTGTATTGTGCAAATATCTGCTACATATCCTGCTTTAAAATTGGTTTATATGGATTAGATAGTTGTTGCTTTACTCTGATTAAACTATATAAACTTTGATTTGCACCTTGCTTTCACTAGTTTTTACACTGATTTTACTGATTTTCCTTATGGGAATCACTAAGTGAAAACTGGTTCTATGGTGCTAATGATATCAGGAAATGATTACCTCTAGTACATGCACATTTTATGTTTTGTAGGTATTGTCAAATTCAAACAGAACATCCCAAGCAAACCAAAGATTTGTCTTCATCAAATAGGGAGAGATTATTGAACTTAAAGTTTTGATGTCTCCAAATCCATGAAGATTGCTTGAAGACTGGGTTGCTGCTTGTAGGCATGGATTCTGGGTAGATTAGAATTTTTCAATCCACTCTTAGCTTAATCCAAAACTAAATCAATCAAGTTGTTTCAAAAGAAAAGCAATTTTCAAAGTAATGAAAAACAACCTGTTCATTTATCGTTTCAATCGGTTTTTTTACACTTGGTGGTTTTGAAAAGGATTTGAAAAGGCTAAAATTGGCTGACCACGTAGTCAAGGCCAATTCAATCGGTTGAATCGATCTTTCAATCGATTGTTTTTTAAAATATTAACATAATTGGTTAAGTTTGGTAAATCTGTTTTCCCTGATTCAAAATTGTTTTGCCCCTGATCAAAATTCTAAAACGACTATTTTTTAGGCTATATAACTGATGTTTAATTCTCTAAAGAAGAGAGAGATCAGATTACCAAAAAGATTAAAAGTTTTTCAAGATTGCAAGATTACTTTAAGCTTTTCTTTGGTTAAGAGTGGAATAGGAACTATTGTAATCCTTTTGTATCAAGTGTGATCTTTCCTGTTCTTACTTGTATTTCATTTCATATTTGATAAACTTGTAAGGTACTGGTATCTGTAGTCAGAGGGTGTTTTGACTTGTAGTGTTTGTGTATCAAAGAGGGTGAGTGTTCTTGAAGGGTTCAAGATCACCTCTTTAGTTTTTGTGTTTTGTAATCTATTGTTGATTACTTAGTGGAATACCCAGAGGTTTCTAGGGACTAGATGTATGTCTTGGTGTAAGAAGGAACCAATATAAACATCGTGTGTGAATCTCTCTATCCCTCATTGCTTTAAAACGGTTTGATCTGTGTTTTTTGTAAATTGCTGATAAAAACAATCAGTTGATTTGCATAAACAACCGATTGATTTTCTGGAATCAATTTCAAACAGTTTTGTTTCTTGGCTGATCTGATTGCTTCTTCTAGGATTCTGCATTAATCTTCATTCTTGTCCAGTATTTTTGAAAATCTTTCATTAAACAATTTACCCCCTCTTGTTTAAAGCCTTTAATTCTAATAGGAAGTATATGTGGTCTCTGGCAAAGACACATTTTTGCAGATTAGCATACAACTTTTCCTTCCTAAGGGTTTCTAAGACTTGCCTAACATGCTCCTTATGGTCTTCTAAGGTCATGTTATAGATAAGGATGTCATCAAAATAGACCATTACAAATTTGCCAATGAAAGGTCTTAAAACATGATGCATAAGTCGCATGAAGGTGCTTGGAGCATTAGTTAAACCAAAGGGCATGACTAACAACTCATACAACCCAAACTTAGTCTTAAAAGCATGTTTCTATTCATCTAAATATCAGTGAATATATTAACATACAACTTCTCATTTGTGTGGTCCAAGACACATTTGTGCTCAAAATATGATATATAACAATACTAAACTTGTACAATGTAGACTTGCTTACACAAAAAGGAAAATTGAAATTTCTTGTATTCCATTAAAATGATACATGCATTAAATAACTTAGATCAAACTGAAATTACTTCAATTCATTAAACAAATCAAACAAATGTATATATTGTTCACGTGTACTCATGATAAGTCACACATTTTTGTAAATAAAAACCAAACTGTAAAATTACAACAAAAAATACGTCATCATGATCAACGACAATCCACTTCTAGATCTTTCAACACAGCTTCTCATTCAACATTACGATCATCCATCACCCAAGAGCAAAGCATTTCTTGGCGAAAGCGTAGGAGGTCTTTCTAAATAATATATCATGGAATTAGTTTCCAATTACCAAACTCCAAATTAAAGGTGTAAACTCATGAAAATAGCTATTGTCGTGGTATTCAGGAAAGTTGTTGTACCGTCCCGCCCCCGGGCGTTGACCAGAGTCAAAGTCAACGTAGGGACCAAGTTCATTGTATGGTGGGACCACGCGAAGGGAGTCAAAGAAAGGAAGTCAACAGAGTGACTAGACAAGGCGTTGCCTGAGCAAGGCATCGCCCAAACAAGGCATCGCCAAGATAAGGCGTCGCCTTGACAAGGCGTCGCCAAGAGAAGGCGTCGCCAAGCAAGCCATTAGCAGTGTTACTCCTCGATACCCATGGGTAGGAAAGACCATGGAGGGACTGACGCCACGAGGGGCTTCGGGCCCACTTGGCTCAGAAGAGGTAATAAAGAGAAGAGGAAGGTGGATTCAAGGCCATAGTACTAACGCCAGTGGAGAGCAATCTGACTCGCAAAGTGCTCATGTCACCCCTGAGAGGCCCTTGGGATAGATACGACTCATGAGAGGGTCACACCCAGGGGTAATCAGGTGCGGGGTACGAGAGGAAGGTAGAGACGCTCTCAAAGCGAGTGACTAGAGGTTTGGGGGCATGAGTTGGCACCCAAAAAGTCACCCCTTGCGCCGGACGCACTCCAAGGAAGGAGGACTCACACGACGAAATACCCCCAAGTTGGGTCACGGTGCTGTGAGGCCCTCCACGTGTAATAACAGCCAGGTCAGAACAGAAACATCCATTTGTCAGGTATAAGGTAATTAAAGCTATTTAAAGGTAATTAAAGTTTACGTTTCAAGCGTTTTAAGGTACTTTAAATGCTTCAGGCGGTTTAAACGTCTTAAAGGCGCTGAACGTTTTAACCTTAAATGCGCTTTAAGACGCTTTAAATGCTAGAGGCATTTAAATAGAACCTGGGATGTTGGAAACGGGGTTCGAACTTTTGGCAAATTTTCCCAGAATACACTCTAGTTGCTTGCTCGAGTCTTGAGGCTACGCACAAGGGACTAGAGAAAGGTTGTTTGCCAGAAGGAGAAAATATACACAATACACAGTTCCTTTTACCACCTTCAGAGTACCATTCATGGTGCTCCGATACAGAGGTGCAAAGTTTTGGTGTTTCTTGCTAGCTGACTTGAGCGTCGGAGTGCAAACGGCCGCAAGGGCGCCCATTTGTCCTTCTTTACAGGTATCCACAGATTACCAGAGGGAAGGTGTCCCTAGCTGACGGGCAAGGTTGCGCACAAAGACGTACCCAGGTCAACCGGCCGGAACATTTGGCGCCCACCGTGGGGCCGATTTAAAACATCAGTCCCATCGCAAGTTTCAGGACATCTATCGGAGCTACCATAACGTCAGGAGAAGTTCAGAGGGAAACAGTGAAGAATGAGGGCCACGAGACAAGGTTCCACACGCGCTGCGAGTGAGGAAATGTCCATGCAGCAGGTCATGGAAATGATGCGGGGGCTGCAGGATGAGATGGCGGAATCGAGGGTGGAACAAGAACGCATGCAGGCGGATCTCGCAGCCTCGCATGCGAGAAACGAAGAGCTCCATTGTATGAATGAAGAGTTGCGCCGGGGTTTGAGCAATAACCAAGGGCAACGTGACCCAGATTAGACCGAGCGTCTCACCCCACCAAGGGAGTTTTCCACACCCTTCTCGCAGGAGATTCTGGAAGCAGTGATCCCCAACACGTTCGCAGGACCCAAGGTGATCTTCACCGGGATGGAGGATCCTGAGGAGCATCTCACTGCATTCCACACGCAGATGGTGTTGGTAGGCGGCTCTGATGCCGTGAGATGCAAGCTCTTTATGAGCACCTTGACGGGGATGGCCATGGATTGGTTCATCAGCCTTCCGAACGGCCATATCACCTCCTTTCAGCAGCTGTCGCGGTTGTTTAGGGAGCAATACTTGGCGAACAGGGCTCCGCCGCCGGTTTCCTATGACCTGTTTGATGTAAAACAGTATCAAGGAGAGACCTTGAAGGAATACATCAACCTTTTTGGGGCCCAAGTAGTAAAAGTTGGTACTACGGAGGAGCCTATGATCGTGTACCCATTCAGAAAAGGCGTATGTCCCGGCCCTGTTTGCGAATCCATTATTCGCAATCGCCCCAGGACCTTCGCTGAAATAAGGCGTCGCGCGGTGGAGCATATCGCCTCTGAGGGAGAGGTGTGTGAGAAGCGCACCAGCGTCGTACCCTCACGCCCGAGAGCACAGACGCAGGCTCAACCCGTCAGGGTCAACGAGACCACGACACGGAGGAAGAAGCCAGAGGGGAGACGCCCCTATGAAACAAGAAAGCCCCAGCCCAGGGGTCCAGCAGGAGGAAATCGCCCCGCTAGGGAAAGGGCCAGGCCAGCAATGTACGACTTTGTGGTGGAATTGAAGGATCTGATTGCCGTGCCCAATATAGCTGAAAGGTTGAGGCGACCGATGAAGACTGACAAGGTGTTAGGGCCTCGCAAGGACTCTTGGTGCAAGTTCCATGAAGCTTTCGGTCATTACATCAACAACTGCCTGTCGCTGGGATACCAGCTAGATGAGTTGGTGAGAAGCGGGTTTTTAAAAGATTACATCGCAGAGCCCACCACGACCGCGACCCTTCCAGCACCAGTGGAAGAACAAGCGCACGAGATGCCTGTCCTTGGCGAAGTCCACACCATTGCTGGTGGCTTTTCCGGGGGAGGACCCACTGCCTCCCAACGAAATAAATATGCGAGGGGGGTCAATTCAATTGAAGAAAGAATCTCAGGTGACCCATGGGAGTAAGACCTCGTGTTCACGAGGGCGGATCTACAGGATGTTGTGCCGCACGACAATGACCCCGTGGTCATTTCGGTTGTCACGGCTGGCAGAAAAGTGCACAGGGTTCTAGTCGACCAAGGAAGCTCTACAAATGTTATGTTCTGGTCGACATTCAACAAGTTGCGGTTGTCTCCCGAGCTTTTGAGACCCTACACAGGGTGCTTATATGGGTTTGCTGACAACCAGGTGGAAGTACGAGGCTACTTGGAATTGAGGACAACGTTCACAGATGGAACGGCCTCACGTACCGAAAACATTAGGTACTTAGTCGTAAATGCCAACTCAGCCTACAACATCCTGTTGGGCAGACCGGCGTTGAACAGGCTGAACGCAGTAGCCTCCACGCGCCACATGAAGATGAAGCTGCCGGATCTCAGTGGCAAAGTGATCGTCATCAAGTCAGATCAGGAGGAAGCGCGGAAATGTTATGAGAATAGCCTGAAAACGAAGAGAGGCGTGTTCATGGTGTTCGAGCGTCCGCCAAGTGCAAACACGGCAATGGAGGTAGAACCCTTGAACGAGGCGACGCCAACGGAGTCAACGCCTGGCGAGGCCACACCCGTGAGGGCGACGTCCGAAGCAGACACGCACACGGAGGAGAGGCATGACGACACACCGCCCGTAGAAGAGGCGACGCCTGGAAAGCACTACCAGGCGACGTCCCTTAAGGAAGATAGCAGGGATCAGCCGGCGACCAACGTGGTGGAGAGGCAGATTGGCGGCAAAACGTTCAAGCTGGGACGTCTGTTGAGCCAAGATGAACATGATGAGATGGCGGAGGTGATTTCACGTCATTTAAATGCCTTCCCATGGTCCGCCTCAGACATTTCGGGCATCAACCCTGACTTTCTATGCCACCATCTCAGCATGGACGCCACGGTTCGCCCCGTGCGACAGAGGAGGAGAAAATTTAACGAGGAAAGACGTCTTGTGGTGAAAGAAGAGACACAGAAGTTGCTGAGTGTTGGGCACATTCGGGAGATACAATACCCCGAGTGGCTGGCCAACGTCGTTATAGTGAAGAAAGCAAACGGGAAATGGAGGATGTGTGTAGACTTCACGGATTTGAACAAGGCGTGCCCCAAGGATTCATATCCACTACCCAACATTGACGCCCTGGTGGATAGTGCCTCGGGTTGCAAGATGCTGAGTTTCCTAGACGCTTTTTCGGGATATAATCAGATCAAGATGCACCCGAGGGACGAGGGTAAAACAACGTTCATGACGGAGATGTGTAGCTACTGCTACAAAGTAATGCCATTTGGCTTGAAGAACGCGGGCGCCACCTACCAGAGGTTAATGGACAAGGTCCTAGCGCCCATGTTGGGAAGGAACGTGCAAGCCTATGTAGACGACATGGTGGTGACCTCGCATGATAGAAGGCAGCATAAAACAGACCTGGAGGAGTTGTTCGCCACCATCTCACGATATCGCCTCAAGCTGAACCCTGAGAAGTGTGTCTTTGGGGTTGAGGCAAGAAAGTTTTTGGGCTTCATGCTCACAGAAAGAGGAATTGAGGCGAACCCAGACAAGTGCGCGACCATCATCGCCATAAGGAGCCCGACATCAGTGAAGGAAGTGCAACAACTGACAGGGCGAATGACGGCGCTATCAAGGTTTGTTTCTGCAAGGGGAGAGAAGAGGCACCCCTATTTCCAGTGCCTCAAAAGAAATAGTCGCTTCGCATGGACCGACGAGTGCGAAGCAGCCTTCATCAAGCTGAAAGAGTACTTAGCGACGCCACCCATCCTTTGTAAACCAGTAGCAGGCGTGCCCCTCCGACTATACTTTGCGGTAACGGAACGGGCTATCAGTTCTGTGCTAGTAGTCCAGGAGCAGGACCAAGTACAAAAGCCCATCTATTTCGTGAGCAAAGCTTTACAAGGCCCGGAGACGAGGTATCAATCATTGGAAAAGGCCGCATTGGCCGTGGTATTTTCAGCCAGGAGGCTCCGCCATTACTTCCACAGTTTTACGGTAGTGGTGATGACGAACCTCCCCATACAAAAGGTACTGCAAAAACCTGACGTAGCTGGAAGGATGGTTCGCTGGGCGGTGGAGCTGTCGGAGTTTGACATCCAGTACGAGCCCAGAGGATCTATCAAAGGACAGGTATATGCGGATTTTGTGGCAGAGCTCTCGACCGGAGGCGAACAAGAGGTGGAGTCGGGATCGCAGTGGTTGCTCTCGGTCGACGGCTCTTCCAATCAGCAAGGAAGTGGTGCAGGGATAGTCTTGGATGGACCCAATGGTGTGCTGATTGAACAAGCTCTGCGTTTCGCCTTTAAAGCGAGTAACAATCAGGCTGAGTACGAAGCACTGATCGCAGGGATGCTCCTGGCTAAGGAGATGGGTGCGCAGAAGCTTTTGGTGAAAAGTGATTCCCAGCTGATCACAGGGCAAGTTTCGGGAGAATTCCAAGCCAAGGACCCGCAAATGGCGGCATATTTGAGGTATGTCCAGTTACTGAAGGGAGCATTTAGTGCTCTCGAACTAGTACATGTCCCAAGAGAGCAGAATGCTAGAGCTGACCTGCTCGCCAAGCTGGCCAGCTCAGGCAAGGGGGGCAGACAGAGGACAGTAATCCAAGAGACGCGCAAAGCTTCGCGAAAGTTCGTGGAAGATAACAGGGTGGACGTCCTCCATATTTGTTCAGCGAGAGGGGACGTCCCCCATCTTGACGTGCGTAAGCGGCAACGAGTGCACCAGGATAATGGCGGAGCTCCACGAAGGTATTTGTGGTTGCCACGTGGGAGGAAGGTCTATAGCTTCTAAGGTGGTACGCGCAGGTTTCTACTGGCCAACAGTGAAAGAGGATTGCGTGCGGCACGCCCAGCGTTGCAAGCAGTGTCAGAAGCACGCTGATTGGCACAAGGCACCGCCAGAGGAGCTGAGATCCATATATAGCCTGTGACCTTTCCATACGTGGGGGATTGACATCCTAGGTCCGTTTCCCCTGGCGATAAGGCAGATGAAGTACCTAATCGTCGCCATTGAATACTTCACCAAGTGGATAGAGGCGGAGCCCGTGGCCCAGATTACTGCACACAAGGTGCAACACTTTGTTTGGAAGAACATTGTGTGTCGCTTTGGCGTGCCTAGGCGGTTGGTATCCGACAATGGCACACAGTTCGCAAGCCAACAGCTGAGAAACCTGTGCGCGGAGGTAGGCATCAAGCAAGTGTTTACATCAGTCGAACACCCCCAAACTAATGGGCAAGTAGAGTCGGCGAATAGAGTTTTGTTGAGAGGACTAAAGAGAAGGCTAGAAAAAGCTAAAGGGGTGTGGGCGGAGGAAGTGCCAAGGATTGTATGGGCATACCACACCATGCCCCAATCTTCCACCATGGAGACACCTTTCAGCCTAGTAGATGGGTCAGATGCGATGATCCCAGTTGAGATTCACGAAAGCTCGCCACGTTACCAGAATTTTGTGGCTGAAGAATCCAACGAAGAAAGGCGAGTGAATCTAGACTTACTGGACGAAGCCAGGGAAGAAGCAAGAATAAAGGCCGAGGCAGTGAAGAGAAGAGTGGAGCGACAATATAGCTCCAAGGTGAAGCCCCGACATTTCCAGGTTAGCGACTTAGTTATGAGGAAGGCTCACCCATATGAGCTAGAGAACAAGTTGTCTCCTAAATGGACCGGACCCTTCAGAATCACCGAGGCTAAGGGGAACGGTTCGTACAACTTAGAAACTTTGGAAGGGGGCCCCATTCCGCGCAGTTGGAATGCGGCCAATTTGAAATTTTATTTTAGTTGAATTATGTAAGTGAACAACACTGTAACAATATTATCAAAGGGGACACTCTTTTTCCCTCCTGGGAGTTTTTTAATGAGGTCACCCAAGTAAAAAAGAAGTTCAAGAAAAAACTTTTCCTTAGTTTTTTCTCTTCCCACTCGAAGTGTAAGATCAAGGGGTAAAGAGATAAAAGACAAAGACTCGAAGCGGCGTCAGGTGTCGCCAAACGTAGGCGTCGCCAAGAAGGGGGTATCACCAAGCGTAGGTGATCCTGCCGGTTGACCAGAGCGCAAGAGCCTTGCCACGTCAAAGGTATCTTCCTCTGGATCGGCTTTGCACCACGCTAGCTTCCGTCCTTCACACCTTGATTCTCCTCAAGAACCTGCAAAAGACAGAGTGGCGCCGCTGCGGCCGATCGCGCTTCGACGCTCAAGTCAGTGACGGAATCACCAAATTACTAAGAGAAAAGCTAAGAACTCAAGGAGCCGTGCAATGTTCTCTCTCAGCGTACTCAAGTATTCTCAAAGCGTAAAGAAGTGTTCTAAACGCGCGTACCTCAGAAATCTGTTAGGAGTCCCTTATATACCTGTGCACTTTCTCTCTCTTGACGGTTACACCTCTGGACACGTGGCTCGCATCCAGTTGTACACGTGTCAACATCTGGAGTGTCCTCTGCTTGAGCGTCACTTCTATTCTTCAGGCCATTTCGACTAAGTTACCCATGCAGGGAGTAACTCAACGTAGAGCTATTTCCCTGGAGTGCGATCTCTTCTGAGTGGCGAGTACGGGTGTCACCATACACACCTTCTCTGTGGTCTCGCCTGCCGCTATCATGATCTGCCTTTCTTGCACATCATGCATGTTCTGGGAAACTGTTCCTTTGCCTTGACTTCTGGCTAGGGAATGATCGTCTGACGTTCTCACCCTCCGTGCTTGTACCTCGTGAAAGACTTAAGCAAGCTTTCCTGATCTCTCGGCGATGTGTAAACCATCCGATCACCTAATATTCTCTGGTCTTTAACTACCCGATCTCCGGGAACTCTCATACGGTGACTATGACGCAAGCCTGGTGACCGCCGGTTATACATGATAGAGATCGGAGAACACCAAGTTGACAATTGGCGATTACACAAACTTCTCGATGTGCTTCCCTTCTGTCGACTAGGTGTCCCGTTTAACACGCCTATATTATCGCTTGCTGCCACATCATCACTTCCGACTACCTGATCGGTACAGTAGGCATCGCCTAAACGTGACGTTGCCAACGGGAGATGCCACCGGGGGATGCCGCCGGGGGAACGTCGCCGAGATAAAGAGTCGCCAGCGTGAGGCGTCGCCAAAATGTAGGCGTCTCGATATGGGAGTGTAACTAGCCCCGGTCATGGTGTTTTTAGATACCCTGAGGACGATACGGCGCTGCGGTAATATGCCTCTCCTCAGGCGTGGGCACCAAGCAGTGAAGAGATAGGGGACCAGTCGCCTTAGGGTCTGAGACGCCCCATGGACGATATGACGCTGTCATATAGGCCTCTCCGTGGGCGCCGACACCAAAGCGCGACTTTGTCCCTAGTGTCAGACACGCAAAGGATACCTAGAGCAGGTCTCCCCTTTAGCGTGGACACTCAGTACAGGTAAAATAAACCCTCCCAAACACAACGGAGGGAACGCGTACAACATGGCTGAGGAAGCGAATGTAGACGAGAGTGTGCAAAAAGAAAGGAGCGGCGCTTACAAAAACCAAAATATGGCGCGAGAGTTAAAGTTACAGGTAAAGTTTGAGATAAAGACGAATGAGACAAATTAGGCAAACATGTATGTGCCCTACGCTTGTATGAAAAGTGCAATCATGCCACTTTTCAGTGGCCTCTGAAGTCTGAATGGGAGGAGGACGAAGCCCCGCTCTCGGTCCTCAGTGCCTGGGTAAGCTGCGACCTCTGTTGCCAGGTTATCTTCAAACCTGCACCAAAGGAAACAAGCATGGTAAAGGCACCACAAGATAAGTCATGCAAAGATCTGGTAAAGATGAAGAACGGAAGGTTTAAGGTAATCTCTCGTACATATATATTTCTCCAAGGCTTCGGCGTTGTACTCCAAAGTAATCAAAGCGGCAGCGTCAAAGCCCCCCGCCTCAGCCAAGATCCGGCAAGCCACCTGGTCGTTCGAGGGTAGCCTCTTAAAAGGTCTGGACTTCAAGGCTCTCGTCTCCCTCACCCAGTACAGCGGAAAGCCATCCAGGGCGGAAGGCACGAGATCAGAACAACAAACTTTAAAAAATCTACCCTTCCACCCTGTGAAGGAGTTTTGGAAGGGAGTTAGGAGGACCCTGCCGGGAACATTGCTGAGGGTCACCCACAGGTTGTTCCTTTGCCTCTTCACCTCAAAGAAGTGAAGAAAGATGTCCACCGAGGGTGGGCACCCCAGAAAGCCAAAGAGTATGTCGAAGGCTTTGACGAAAGCCCAGCTGTTAGGATACAACTGGGTTGGAGCAGCGTTAATCTCTGTCAACAGTTCCCTCTCAAACCTGGAGAAGGGCAGGCGCACGGCGACGCTTTTGAAAACCACTTGGTAGAAGTAGAAGAAGGGGACCTCGTCGTTGGCACGTTCATCTCCGCACACCGGCTCCCCCAAGGTGCAAGGGAGCACGGCGATATCGTCATCATGCCTCTTCGCGAAGGCACGATGATCATAGGAACACGCTTCCCCCACATGTTCCCGTACAGCCCTGGAGGAAAGTAGGCAAGACCACTCGTCGAGGAGCTCACGCGAGGCCCATGCATAAAGGTCCTTTGGTTTGACTCTGGGAGGAAGAGGATGGGTAGACATGTCGGTACAAAGTATCAGTGAAGGAGCTGGAAGGTCGAAGGAGAATGACGCGTTAGAAATGCGGAAGGAAAACACCAACTATAAAGAACGCGGGAGGGACTCTTTGTGAGGAAGAGGAGTGGTGCAAGGAGGGCGTGAAAACACAGAGACGCTGAGTGCAGGCGCAAGATTTCAAAGACCCAAATATTACAGTTGGAGCGCCAAACGACGCGAAGGGGACCACCGTTCGATCGAGCCACGTGTCGGGGGATGAGAGGATGACCCTGGCGCCACTGGTCAACATTCAGAAAACGTCGCGTCGACAGAATGCCCAAGGGTACGATGCGCCGTCAAAGATGGGAGCATCTTGTCAAAAGCTCAGAAAATGTCAAGATCAAATCAGGCAAGGGAACATCCCATCAGCCATATGGGAAATGCCACGTGGAGGGTGTGGGCGAGACCTTAAGCTTTCCACTGCGGCAAGTGTCACGCCCCCAGGCGTCGACCAGAGTCCAAAATCGACAGATTGACCGCACCAGGCACCGCCAAGACGCTGAAGGCATCGCCAGTATAAGACGCTGAAGGCGTCGCCAGTATAAGACGCTGAAGGCGTCGCCAGTATAAGACGTTGAGGGCGTCGCCAGTATAAGTTATCAGTGGCGTCGCCTCCCCGATACCCACAGGTAGGAAAGACTGTGGAGGGAGACGAAAATGCCAGAAGCCAAACAAGTTATCAGAGGCGTCGCCTCCCCGATACCCACAGGTAGGAAAACTGTGGAGGGAGACGAAAATGCCGGAAGCCAAACAAGTTATCAGTGGCGTCGCCTCCCCGATACCCACAGGTAGGAAAGATTGTGGAGGGAGACGAGATCGCCAAAGGCCAAATGAGCTACCAGCAGGGTTACTCCCCGATACCCGTGGGAAGGAAAGACCATGGAGGGAGCGACCCCATGGGGGGCTTCGAGCCTTCCTGGTGTTCGGCTTTTCTAGACACCCTGAGGACGATACGGCGCTGCTGTAGTAGGCCTCTCCTTCGGCGTGGGCGCCAAGCACTGAGAGTTAAGGGACAGATCACCTTGGTGTTTGATACACTCCATGGACGATACGGCGTTGTTAGACAGGCCTCTCCATGGGCGTGGGCACTGAGGTGCGACCTTGTCCCAAGTGTTTAGGCCCAGAGCAGGTCTCGACTTTTGAGTTTGCAACAATGACAGAGCGGCCAGCTCATTCGCGAGGCAGGGGCCTCATAGATACGAAGGCAGAACATGTTTTGAGGTGCACGTTAGAAGTGAGGGGTAAAAGAAAGAGGAGAAAAGGCTATGTACTACCATATGTGCAAGATTTCCCAATACAGCGAAAGAAACAGATAGAAGTACAGGCGAAGCAATGGAAGCATACAAGAATGAAGAACGAAGGTGAAGATATCAGCCAAACAGCGCTTAACGCCTCAGAAGTATGCAATCGTTAATATCAGTTATAAAACCCATTGTTCCAAGTAAAATGTAAACAGTGCAAAGTATTTACAAAGCTATCGAAAACGAAGAAAAGCGTAAAGAGAAAGATGGAGTCAGAGGGTGGGCGATTCAATCGCTCAGGTCCAGAGGCACAACTTTTCCGTCGACGACGTGGTGGGTGGAATCGCAGTTCGAGATATTGATTCCCGGATTCTCACAAGATGCTTGAACGAGGGCCTCCTGGAAGCCCTCATCGAACGCGCCCGCCATTTCGCCGGTAAGCTCTTGGACTTCCCTCTCCAGCTCGATGACCCTAGAATCCTTGGACACCAGCTGTTTGTCCAAGAACTCTTTCCCCACCCGGAGCTTGCTGTTTTCAGCTTGGAGAAAGTCCAAGGCCTCGACCTTCGCCGCCAAGGCGCCCTCACTCTCGGCCAGCTTCTGCCTCCAAGAAGCATCCAGTTCTTCGAGTTTTTTCCGCTGCATTTCAGAGGCAAGAGCCGCCTCTTGGAGGCCAATGCTTTGGACTTGGTAGGAGGTGAGCTGGGCTAGCTGGTCTACATGCGCTTATTCAAGTTCACGCGCGTATGCCTCGGCCCCCTCCCTACCCTCTTGGGCCAGTTTCAGCGAAGCTTGGTAGGCTTCCTCCCTAAGCCCCCAAGCTTGCTTCTCCTCCTTCAGCGCCCCCACCTCTTGCCTCAGTTTTCGGATGGCCTCCCTCCCCTTGGCAACGCTTCGGGCCCGGGTGCGCCACTTGAGTGCCATCGCCAGGAACGCCCCCATATAGTAAGGCATGCCTCCCCCCTTGCGAGGGTCCTTTGGCGACATCCCTTCAGTAAATCCCTGCGTCAACTCCCGGTAGACGGGGCGGGGAATCCGTAGCTCGCGGGAAGAAGGAGCAGGAGCTGGTGCAGGGGAGCAGAGCCCGAAGCCTCAGCCACTTCACGCAGCGGTAGCGGCCGGGGAACCGACTCGGCCCCTTCATCTTGTTCCTCTTGGACTGCTCGAGGCGGGGGCGATGTGGCGCTTGGAGGGTCGTCCCGGAGAGAACCCCCGTGGGGAGACGCGGCAGACAGGATAGGAACGCCTGTAGCCCTTCTCTTTTTGAAGACCAAGGCGCCACCCGAGTCTTCGCTGTCAGAATTTATCACAACACCCTTTTTCCCTTGTCGGGGCGTGCTGAAGCAGGTGTCGATGCCACGGCCAAGGGAACCGCAGCAATAGGGGGAGGAGAGGCAGGCGTTTGGCAGGTTCGGGAAGATGGTGATGGAGTCTGTAGGGAAGCGACGGGAACCGGGGGAGTGATGGGTGGCACGTCGGGGGCGATAGTGTCCCCATCTCCTTTGGTGGATTTAGCCTTCTTCAAGAACTTGGCTAGGGCGAGGCGCCTTGAAGAAGTCATCACCGAACCTGCGACAGTCAGAGTAACAAAGCAAAGACCAATTCAGATAAGGCAGAATGGGAACATTTACAGTCAAACACATGCAAATAATCATAGTGGTTCAAGCGAAGCAAGTAAGTTCATATAACCACGACAGCTCATACAGGCAAACAATCAAAAGCAGGTACCAAAGTAGGTGGAGAGTCCATGGGCGTTGAATTCGTTGACGATGAGCTTGGCGGTGTCAAAGACCACCTCGAGCCCAACCAAAGCTTTGCACATGTCCCGATCAGCAGGGGCGAGTTCATCCAAAGCCAGGGGTTTGGTCGTTATGGGTTTTCCCGACCAGTACAAGGGGAAGCCCTCCAGTGTAGTAGGGTCGTATTTGGTCGCACGCACCTTGAAGAACTTCCCCTTCCACCCCTTGAATGAGTTTTGGAAGAGGGTGAGGATGATGCGCCCGGCGACGCCAGAAAAGCTCATCCAAAGGCTTTTACCTTGTTTCTTCACCTCGAAAAAATGAAGAAAGACATCCACGGAGGAGGGGATGCCCAGATACCCGCAAAGAATTTGAAAACCCCTCACGAAGGCCCAGCTGTTGGGATGGAGCTGGGCAGGGGCGGTGTTGATTTCGGTGAGCAGCTCCCGCTCGAAGGGAGTGAAGGGGAGACGTAGGCCCACTCATTTGAATACCATTTGGTAGAGGAAGAAGAAGGGACTTCCCCCGGTGGCCCTCGAGTCCACGCAAACAGGTTCCCCCGGTTTCACACGGCATACTAGGACGTGGGAATCGTGGGTTTTGTGGAAAGCATTGAAATTGTAGACCGTGGGGTCTCCCCTGTGGGCCTCCACGTCTGTGACGGAGGTCAATGTAGAGCACTCCGCGAGGAGGTCATCGGATGCCCATCCATACTCCTCTTTGTAGGGGGACACGGGGGGAGGAGGATCGGCAGTGGCTTTATCTCGCGCCATCGGATCAAAAGCTGAAGAGTGAAGAAAAAAGAAAGGGTTCAGCGAAAAGGGGGTTTCAAGAAGAAAAAGGGGAAAAAGGAGGAACCCTAGGCAAACCCTACCCACGTAAGAAAAGAAGAACGGGGGGGAAGAAAGAGACCCAAGAACAACGCAAAAATACAAGCAAGTAGACAGTCCCAGGCCGTTCATCCATACATCATAGTCATGCAGTAAAGAGTGAGAGTCAGCAAGGGTAGGAAAAACCCTACCTTTGAGTGGCGAAGTGTGTGATGAGCGGGAGCGCGAAAGAGCAGAGATTGCGAGAGAGAAAATTCGAGGAAGATGAACAGTGTGGGAATGCAGAGAGAGTGGATGAAACAATGGTTTCGAGCGCGGAGTTTGGGTAACTTAAACGTTACGAGGAGCGCGAGGGGCAACAGATGGTGACCGTGCGATGATGCCACGTGTCGTAGGATTAGGCACTCACTGGGAGCGCAATAGACTTTTGAGGCTGACCGCGTGATGAACCACGTGGCAAGCGATTAAGCGTGGCCCCAAAAAGCATTGCTTTCCCCGTTTCAGAGGATGTCCAATCAGCCATTAAGAGCATTTCAATGGTTTAGAGAATGTCACGTCAATAGTTTGAGAAGTGTCACGTCAGCAAGAATGACACGTCACCAGGACACCACGTGGATGGCGTGGGCGAGGCCTTAGTCTTTTCGCTAAAAACGAGTCATCAGCTTAAGACTGGGGGGCTTGTGTACCGTCCTGCCCCCGAGCGTTGACCAGAGTCAAAGTCAATGTAGGGACGAAGTTCATTGTATGGTGGGACCACGCGAAGGGAGTCAAAGAAAGGAAGTCAACAGAGTGACTAGACAAGGCGTCGCCTGAGCAAGACATCGCCCAAACAAGGCATCGCCAAGATAAGGCGTTGCGAAGAGAAGGCGTCGCCAAGCAAGCCATTAGCAGTGTTACTCCCCGATACCCATGGGTAGGAAAGACCATGGAGGGACTGACGCCACGAGGGGCTTCGGGCCCACTTGGCTCAGAAAAGGTAATAAAGAGAAGAGGAAGGTGGCTTCAAGGCCATAGTACTAACGCCAGTGGAGAGCAATCTGACTCGCAAAGTGCTCATGTCACCCCAGAGAGGCCCTTGGGATAGATACGAGTCATGAGAGGGTCACGCCCAGGGGTAATCAGGTGCGGGGTACGAGAGAAAGGTATAGACGCTCTCAAAGCGAGTGACTAGAGGTTTGGGGGCATGAGTTGGCACCCAAAAACTCACCCCTTGCGCCGGGCGCACTCCAAGGAAGGAGGACTCACACGACGAAATACCCCCAAGTTGGGTCACGGTGCTGTGAGGCCCTCCACGTGTAATAACAGCCAGGTCAGAACAGAAACATCCATTTGTCAGGAATAAGGTAATTAAAGCTATTTAAAGGTAATTAAAGTTTACGTTTCAAGCGTTTTAAGGTACTTTAAATGCTTCAGGCGGTTTAAACGTCTTAAAGGCGCTGAACGTTTTAACCTTAAATGCGCTTTAAGACGCTTTAAATGCTAGAGGCATTTAAATAGAACCTGGGATGTTGGAAACGGGGTTCGAACTTTTGGCAAATTTTCCCAGAATACACTCTAGTTGCTTGCTCGAGTCTTGAGGCTACGCACAAGGGACTAAAGAAAGGTTGTTTGCCAGAAGGAGAAAATATACACAATACACAGTTCCTTTTACCACCTTCAGAGTACCATTCATGGTGCTCCGATACAGAGGTGCAGAGTTTTGGTGTTTCTTGCTAGCTGACTTGAGCGTCGGAGTGCAAACGGCCGCAAGGGCGCCCATTTGTCCTTCTTTGCAGGTATCCACAGATTTCCAGAGGGAAGGTGTCCCTAGCTGACGGGTAAGGTTGCGCACAAAGACGTACCCAGATCAACCGGCCGGAACAGTTGTTCCCATCCAATTTTTGTGAACCATCCCACAACTCCATATATTTGACAACTAAAATGCCATAGTCATAACTGCATACAACAAATAAATTTTTAACCCTAAACAACAATTCAAAATATTAAGTAAAAACCAATTAAAATACATATAAAATCATAATAAATAACACTATTACTTTCAATACTAACCTATTTGATTGTAAGGGAACCTTTTCTTTTATCAATGTAATTTGAGGATCACTCTTTCCAGAGAAGTCGTCAAGAATTTCAAAAAGGTATTGGAGTCGATCAACCTACAAAATGCAATATAACAAGAATGATAACCAAATTCAAACCAAATGAATTCATTAACTATTGAAGAACATGCAACTATTTACCATTGCTTTATTAATTTTATGTTGACCTTCAATTCTATGACCAATGGAGTCCAACACATGCAATTGCCTTTTCCGACAATTCAGTGCATACACCCACCAATGGTCATTGAACATTGCTGGCACAAAGACCTACAAAATAGTGCAAAATTTTAAATTGATAGTCAACATCAACATTCTAAACAACACCAACATTTATTTATATAGAACATTGCTAATATTAACTTTAAAAACCACAATAAGATATTCCCTAATATGGGAATAAATCTTTCCCATAAAAGGACGTGTAATCAAAACTGGTCTAGGATATCTGTCCCCCATTCATGTTGATCTCCTAAATTACATGAGTCTGCAACAACCAACTCTATTATTACTATTACCAAAAACTTAAATCCACACTAACCACAAAAAAGGGATTGAATGAAAATTGTTTCACCACTCCAAATTTGTCAATTTCATTCATATTTAACATTCTGGTTACAAATAACATAACCTACAACCACATTCAACACAACTAAGTAAATAATATAAGTACGTACAACAAACACAACGATATCTAAATTTTTACCATGTTGCCAACTCTTGAGTGCGAACTTAATGATTGCAAGTCCAGTCTCATCAAATATTATTTTCTATGTCGACAATAACACTACAACAAGATTTAACACAAAGCATCAATCATGCAATAACAAAAAATCAAGTAATGACTAACATAACTTATGTTGCACATTCAGTATATTTTATTATCGTTTCATGTCACACTTAAACGAATAAATTGTTTTATAAATCTTCAAAATATCAAAACCAGTTGAGCTTGGACCAGAAGAGGTTGGTAAAAAATCAAGTAATGACTAACATAACTTATGTTGCACATTCAGTATATTTTATTATCATTTCATGTCACACTTAAACGAATAAATTGTTTTATAAATCTTCAAAATATCAAAACCAGTTGAGCTTGGACTAGAAGAGGTTGGACCACCAGAGGTTCGATTGGATCCACTATGCACAAATCCAACTGACCACTACTTTTCTTTATGAAGCAGTTGTTGGACCTCTTTAAGTTGCTTATCCAAATCAACAATCCTATTCTCGTTATCTGCAACTTTTTTCTCACTCACTTGTACCATCACTACATTCCTCAACTCCCTCATCTGAATATTCTAAGGCTTTTTTCACAATTTTTAGACCTCCCTCTTCAGCAGTCACTGGTCAATCCTATACAAACTGAAAAAAAAATATTATAATTACTCAAAAATTACTGCAGCAGTATGCACTAAAAACATAACAAATTCAAAAAATACCTCAACAAATAAAAACCATTCATGTAACCTTCTTGCATGATTATTTACACATGGTCAGTGCAAAACCCGTGGAAAACCAATACAATCGGCACAGTCCCAACACCAACATGGTGAACCGCCCACACCTATTTCCAAATAAATAATACACAACTAATTAATATTTTTAAAAAAAGACCAATTCATTACGAAAACATAATTTTACTTAACAATTTAAAAGGAAAACAACAAAATGTCCTAAAAGTCTCAGGTACATGTATTTTTAATTAAATTTGTAATATGCTACATACTCATTATATCTATATGTAATAATTTCTAATTTTTAATTAAATTTTTAATACATTACATACGGATTATACCCTAAATCCGTATGTAACAATTTCTGTTTTTAAATTAAATTTTTAATACGTTACATATGAATTATATCCGTATGTAACAATTTCTGTTTTTTGAATTAAATTTGTAATATGTTACGTACGGATTATATCCCTATGTAACAATTTCTACTTTTTGAATTAAATTATAAATACCTTACATACAAATTATATCCATATGTAATTACCTTTAGTTTACATGCGCAAAAATATGTATGTAATTTCTATTTACATACTGAATGGAATCTGTATATAATAATATGTATGTAACATCCGCACTTTACATACGGATACAAATTCTTATGTAATAATCGGTATGTAAATGAATAATTTCTTGTAGTGAGCTATAAGACGTTAAACGAGCACTTACTAGGAGGCAACCGAGTCCACTTTTTAGTTTTATTTTGTTTTGTTACCTTTGTTGATTTTATTTTTTAAACTCGTGTTTTCTTGCAGGAAGTCTCGCCCAAGCGAGTTAAATCTCACTCAATCGAGAAAGTTGTGGAAAGTAGGGAGCTCTCGGGACTTAGCTCGCTCAAGCGAGATTTGTCTCGCTTGAGCGCATTTCATGACGAAATTCTCGCTCAAGCGGGTTTTACATCGAAAAATGGTGTTTTCTCGCAGGGATTCTCTCTCAAGCAAGAAAAATCTCGCTCAAGCGATTTTTTCTTTTTAAAAAAATCTTAAAGGTAACCCCCTCCCTATATGCCTCCCGATCAGTTTGCATGTTATGTATTTTGGCATGAGGACACGTTTTATTATTCAAGGGGGCAGATACAGCAAATGAAGCAAGACTATAGATAAATATTTTAACAAACAGCTGGATGACTTCTTAGGAAGAGAGGATTGAGCAAAAATATGGTTTTATTTTTCTGTTTAATTTATTTATTTATTTTATTTTTCGATTAATTTGTTTTCTATTTATTTGCTTATTTGTTTAGTTTGTTTTAATTGCTTATTTTGTATTTTGAATAAATTTGATGTTTTTGTTATTTTTTTAGTTTTATGTCTTGAATTATTTTTCTTAAATAAATTTCAGTTTTAATTTTTTGTCTAGTTTATTTTTCTCAAATAAAAACGAACTAGAATATTAATTTTGAATTGTGGAAAAAGAATTTGTGTTTAAATATTAAATATTAAGATGAGCTAGACAAAGGTTAGAAAATAAAATTTGATTGAATCTTTATTCAAATGTAGTTGAAATGTGATACATGAAAATTTAACATGATGATTGATTAGAACATAGAATGACAAAAAAAAAAAGGTATACCAATTAAACCAAGTGAGTGTGTGAACCTTAAACAGTTTTAAGAGTTTTACTGATGAATTAATGGTTGTGGTTGCTTAATTTTTATTGTCTGTTACATCATAAAAGAGCATGAAGATGATTGAGGCATGTGTTTGTGTTAATTAGGAACCCATAGCCAAATAGCCAACATTTATCTTATTAGAATTCTATTTTTTATATATCCCCTTTGGGCCAAGATTTTGTTATTATTGCACCCTAACCTTTAATGATATATTTTCTTACCCTTTGGCATGTTTACGGAAGGAGAACATAGATGCAATAATTATAGAAAAGGGAATGGTTGGTTCTAGTTTTTGAAAGCTCAAAAACTTGAAAATAGGAAGAATATTCCTATTGTTGAAAAAGAATGAGAAACAAAAGAAAAGAAAAAGAAATAGAAAAAAAAAATCATCATGAAAATCATGAAAAGTTAGAAAGAAAATGAGGAAAACTGTGATCTCAAAAAGAAAATGGTGATTAGATAAGATATATGTTCTCTATAATTGAATAGTAGATATGTTCTTCTTCTTTAAGATGTGCATTTTGTTATCTGGGAAAAACCAAAAAAAATTTAAAGCCCAGCCTCCTAACAACCCTAGAAAAGACCTCAAGATTCATGTTTCTAATATGTTTGTAATTTGAAGATGAAATGAAAAGCAATCGTGATTTGTTATGATTAAGTGAAAATAGAGAGAAACACTTACCTATGAGCGTATGAGAAGAAATTCCTTAATGAATTGTCATTTATTTGTTTTGATTTGATCCTGGAAGTTGATTGTGTCTATAATTTTCTATATTTGAATTTGGAAGCATCATAAGTTTCTAATTTTTGTTGTTTAGTAAATTAAGCTGTTTGATATTTAAAATTCAAATATATTCATTTACTTTGCTTGAGGACAAGCAAGATTCTAATTTGGGAAGAGTGATAAGAGCCTAATTCCAATAATATTTCATATTAAAATATAGACACTTATGAGTATTAATTGCTAATTTACATATAAAATAATCTCTAATTTATGAATTTATACCTTTTAATATTTTTCATAATCTTTATTTGAATAAGAGCATTTTATTCCAAAATTTGATGTTAATTTCAGGTTTCTATGAAAGAATGAAGATTTGGACTAAAGAGGAATGATAAAAGCTAAAAAGAGAAAGTTGGAAGACCCAGAAATGCACAAAAAACAAAAAAGAAGTCCAACTCAGCAATAGGGATTCTCGCTCAAACGACGAGAATGCTCAAGGGGCATTTTCGAAAATCGACGTCTTTCTCACTCAAACGAGATATTCTCACTCAAATGAGATATTCTCACTCAAGCGAGAACGCGTCAGACAAATTGGGCTATATTTTATGTTTTATCAAGAAGCCTATCAATGTGACGTAGGAAGTCACCTAACCCTAGCAAATTAGGTTAAATAGGGGGCTAGAGGCTCAACCCTAGTGTGCTAGATTGAGCACCATTGAGTGATTTGTAACCAATTGGGAGAATGGAAGGTGCTAGAAGTATGCGTGGCTAGTTCTACCATTTGGGATTGGGAGTAATTTGTTCGAACTCTTATGTATTGAAGTGATATTTAAATATGATATAATATTATGTTCTTGATTGATTATTGCTATTGCTGTTTTGCTTCTAAGTAGTTGTGACATGTTAGAGAATCTTAAATATGACTGGAGAGTATTTTTAGGGTTTTGACCTAAATAACAATACTTAACATATTTGAGTGCTAGGAATAGACTTGAAATGTTAATGGTATTAAAATCTGAGCATGATTATAAGTTAATTTTATAAATATGCGAGAAATTGATATTTATGAAACATTCTTAATGATTTTATATGCGAGGAATCGATATAAATAATTTTTCTACGGGCATCAATTTCAATCAAAGAACATAATGTTAACATGCTAATCAAAATACATAAGTGATCCTGCCGGTTGACTTAGCGCAAGAGCGTTGCCTCGTCACGATCTTCCTCACCAGCTTGACACCACGTGCCCTCCAAGTCCACTCCACAGATAGCCTCTCTGAGAACCTGAAAAACACACAGTGGCGCCTCTGCGGCCGGTGGCGCTCCGACGCTCAAGTCAGTGACAAGAACACCCAAAAACTAAGAGAGAATATGCTCTGTAGGACCGTACTGTAGGCACACAACCCTAGCAGTATCAGCCGTAATGAAAACGTACCTCTGCAAATTCTGTTAAGGTTACCTTTATAGCTAGGTTTCTTCTCTCTCTAGGCCGTTATGCCTTTGGACGCGTGGCTCGCATCCAGCCCTGCACGTGTCACCATCTGGACTGGGATAGCAGGTAGCGCCCAGCCCTACACGTGTCGTCATCTGAGCCAAGGCAACTTGAGTGTCATTTCTCCATTGCTCCCAACCCTACACGTGTCATCATCTAGGTTGGAGTAACTAGTAACATCCAACCCTACACGTGTCGTCATCTGCATTGGGGCAACTTGAACGTCATTCTTGTGTAGTAACCAGCCACACAGCTAAGTCCTCCACTCAAGGAGCAAGCTAGCGCACAATGGCTGTGAAACATCACCCGACAAGGCGAGTATCGGATGCAACAAAGTGCATCATCTCTGTGATATCGCTCGTCGCAAGTGCCACCTTCCTTACTGCTACACCATGCATGCTCTAGCTGAGGAAACCTTGCCACCAACGAATGTCCCCTCTGGGAATCCTGTCGCTGATGACCAATCTGTTCCCTACAACCCACTCAGCCTTCACGCCCCATGCTGGCGACACAGTCATCTTACTGAACTTACACGCTTGAGATTACCCTTCTGAGCCTCTAACAGTTTTAACTGAGTTTACTGGGAGATCCGGCGATGTGCTCCTCGTGGCGACGTGTAAACCACCCGAGCTCCTAGCATTCTTCGGTGATCTCTCACCACCTGATCTCCTAGCACTCTCATATGGCGATTGCGTCGTAACTCTGGCGACCGCCGGTCACGCACACTAGAGATCGGAGAACGCCAATTCAGTGTAACCGGCGACTATGCTCACTTCTGAACCATTCATCTTTTCTAGCCTACGTGTTCCACTGAGCACGCCCCACCCGGGCACGCGCAAGACACGTCATCGCACCCGATGACTTGGTCGGTACAATAAGAGTGAGAAAAGATGAAACCTAATCCCTATTTTTCCAACTTGAAGCAACAAATTATTTGCCTGTTTTCAAATTAATCATAGCCAACATAACCACTTTCAACACACTTTTTATTGTTTTGTTTTATATTTAGAGAGTATTGTCCTTGATAATTCATTGTTCCTTATGGGATCGATATTCATCCTTAGGAACAAATTATTACTTCTGACAACGCGGTGCACTTGTCATAGAAAGAGTTCAAGTCTTTAACCTACATGTGATATTGGAGCCAGGTTGTTCGATTTTATGATTCTCCAATAATGATGTTTTTACCCATTTTATAAACCCAACTTTTAAAATTATAAATTTGTGAACGGTAGAATTTTGGTAATTAAATTGGTATGAAATTTTAGGTATTGATTATCCGGTATTTCCACTGCATGACAACTTGATTTCAAATTAAAATCATAAATTTTTAATTGATATGCATCCAAAAGTACGGAATTGTTATTATCAATTACAATTCCAATTGGAATTTAACTGGAATAAATTCGGTGTGCTATTTATAATTGTTTTCAATTGAATGCTTTGAATTGAGATATTGTCGTGAACATCAATTTCAAATGTATTTGGTTTCACGTGAATTCAATCTTATTTGGTTATAATATTGTAATTGATAAAGATATTATATGACTAGTCTCGTTCAACTAATACCCATTATTACAATACGTGTATATATGCTGATATATGTGTATATACATTTTGCTCATAAATTGAACTGTATTAATTTTTGATTAACTGTTGATAGATTTGTAATGACTAAAGTATCAAATTATTATGTTTTATTTAATTTCATATTAGTGATGAGTTTTATAAAATGGATATTAAATTATAAACCATTAGTTTATGAGTTAATTGAAGTTCACTAATAAGATATTTATAGATTTAACGGTTGATTAATTTGTTCTTATAACTATAGATATGACTATTGATAGTGAATATGTGTTATTAGCTTTAACTTTATTTATACATCATCTAAAAATAATAAGTATTTTTAGTTAATGTCTATGTTTTGCTAGGTAGCATATTATGTTTTTGTGCATTAATAGATCATCTATATGAGAATGCATAAATGCTTTTTTCTTTTTGAGTTTGCATGTATGTTTAATTTATGACTCAAAGTATTAATTTAAGCATTTGTCAATTTGTTCATGTATCTTTACAATTACATGTATGTTTGTGTAATCATTAAGTTCGTAACAATAACACGTAAGAGAACACAGGAATAAGATTAAAAAATATATATATTAACACCAAAAGATTTATGTATAGAGAATTTGTGTATTATTTATACTCATAACAATCTCTAAAAGAAAATTATTAAAACAACTAACCTCTCTAGTCTTCTACTTTATTTTACAATATCGTCTAATTGAGCTCTCAAACAAATTGTTTGTTTTTTTTTTTTTTTTTTTTTTTTTTTTTATCAGCAAAGAATTAAATGAAATTAAAAGGGACACTTCAGGGGTGTCCCAATCCTTATACAACCCGACTCAGAACACACACATTACATAGAGGGGCTTCCTACGCCCATTCCACTATAACCACCCTCCCTCTATCACATAGCCAGAGGGACCACCTGCACAATGCTGGTATGCATAGCCGGACTAAACCAGCCATCCAGCTAACCCAGTAGACCAGAAATACACATAAGCCATTGTTGCACAATTTTCATTCACCACACTAAAAAGCATTGTTGGCAATATCAGCGAACCCACTGCATCTGTCTCTAACCACTCACCCTCCGGGGATGGCCCAGGCAAAGCACCTGTCCAGATTCATCTCACTATTTCATTCCCCCCAACTCTCCTCCTGGCAGCGTTCACCCGCAACCACCTTCCTGGGAGCAATATTCAGCGATGCTTATCCGTAGCTTAGAGTCCAAGAGAATCAATCCAAGAACAGCACCACGCCTCTATTACCAGCCCCTTACCAAACTTATATACCTACACACCCAACCAGCCAGCAGCATCGCTCCCTACTGATCCTCAGCACCCTCCCCAGCTTCTACATATCCATGCTTAACAGAATTTGACCCAAGCAACTTCAGGAAGCCTTACTTAACAAAAGTCACCCGCGAGCAGGGTTATACAGTGCCCCAGCTGAGTTCACCCACTGTTAGCAGAGAAGCATAACAGCCAGCTATATAAATCCATTACCTCTCCATGTCTTCATCCATCCGAACGTGCTCCTTGGCAGCTTGCCTTTAATCGCACACATACATTTGCTTGGGAGACCCACCACACTATTGGCCATCTTCGACTAGAAAATGTACTCCTTTTGTCGGACTCCAGGGTCAACAAAAGCAAGTCAGCTACACACTGCCTCCCATTGGCCCCACTCCCGGGTCTCTGGTAACCCCATCCAGCTGAATACCCACAAACTCCTACCTGCCTTCTAGCTCCACCTTTCTTCTTATTTAACCTACTACTTATAGCTGCTTAAACACACCATTGGGTTCAACACCCAGTCCGAAAGAGAGTAATTAAACTTAGCCCGTTTATGCTTTAACCACAACCAGGATTTAAGTTGAACTTTTTGGAAGACTTCTTCTTCATCTACCACATTTTGGTTGAACACTACTTCATTTCTCTGCTCCCACAAGCACCTAACAATAGTTGCCCATACCCCTTTCCAAAACAGGTTCTGTTTATTACTTCCTTGTGTCAAGTGGAAGCTTTCAAAGTGAATCCGAACTTCATTATGTTGAACAAACAGCACTCCAATCCATCTAAAATACATAGTCCATATTCTATAAGCAACTCTGCACTCTATGAACAGGTGTTGACTTGACTCCTCGTGGTTCTTACAGAGAGCACATTCCGTAGTATCCAACACTATTCCCCTCCTCTTTAAACACAGCCTGGTTGGGATTCTGTTTAGCAACGCCCTCCAGGATGTGATCAGGACATTAGGGAACGTCTTCGCTTTCCAGAGCAGCTTGAACACTTCAATTTGAGAACCCCTATCATTCTTACCTATGCACTCATACGCAGAGCTCACTGTAAAGCCCCCATCAACTCCCCCTTTCCACTCAAGGGCATCATTCTCATCCCTCATCACATTAACTCTGGATATAATGTCTTCCAACTCAGATTCCATCACGGTTTCCCACTCAAATCTATCACGCCTCCAGCTTAAGGTCCACCTCCACACCAAGCCTTCCCACCCTCCTACTTCTTTCACCTTATGACCTTGGTTTAGAGACAAGGAGTACAGTCTCGGGTACAAGGTTTTCAGATTTGAGTTCCCTACCCACACATCCTCCCAAAACCGAATTTTGTCCCCACTCCCTATCTTCCAACCTACTTCTCTTTGGAACCACCCTTCTCCTCCTTCCTCCATACAACTACTCGTTAAATCCCTCCACCACCAAGACTGATGTTTCACGGGCGCATGCCCCTTATTTACTTTCCTCCCATACTTGGAATCCAACACTTCCTTCCACCTTCCTTTCTCGTTAGAGATATATCGCCATTTCCACTTAGCCAAGAGTGCCAAGTTAAACTTTCGGATATCTCTAATCCCCAACCCACCTTCCTCTTTTGACTTACACAGCTCTTTCCAGCTAATCCATGATATCGACGGCTTGTCCTTTCCCCACCCCCATAGGAACCTCCTTTGGATGCCAATAATACTTTTACAGACCACGTCCGGTGCTTTGAAGATAGACAAATAGTAGAGCGGCACTGCAGAGAGAACAGATTTAATTAAACATAATCTTCCTGCCATTGAGAGAAATCTCCCTTTCCACACACTGAGTTTTGACTTTAGTTTGTTAAGGACAGGATCCCAGAACTTTTTCTTCCTCGGGTTACCCCCCACTTCTAAGCCCAAGTAGATAAAGGGTACATCCATCTGCCCACAGTTCAAAGTTTTTGCATAACTGTCTAAACTGGTTTCCAACACATTTACACCTGCTATTTTTGACTTATGGAAGTTAATCTTCAATCCTGAGGCTATCTCAAACCCCCTAAGAATAGCCTTCAGGGTAAAAACATTGCTGAAGGAGTCCTGGCATAAGAATAGGGTGTCATCAGCAAATTGTAGAATGTTAAGTTCTACCTCCTTCCTTCCTACTTTTAGTCCGGATAGAAGATTTGCCTTTTCCGCTTGCCTTACTAGTCCAGCAAGCCCTTCAGCTACCACAAGAAACAGAAAAGGTGCTAAGGGGTCGCCCTGCCTTAACCCTCTTGACGGTTTGAATTCCTCTGTAGGACTGCCGTTAACAAGTACAGACACCGTAGCACTCTCAAGGCATCCTTGTATCCACATAATCCATCTGCTATCAAACCCCATCCTTCTAAGCAGATCATAAAGAAACTCCCACCTTACTGAATCGTATGCTTTTTCGAAATCTACCTTTAAGCACAAACCACTCTTCCTTCTCCTCCTTAAGTCCTCTATCACCTCATTAGCCATTAGCACACTGTCAAGAATCCCTCTATTCTTGAGGAATGCCGATTGGCAATCATCAATCACAGAGGTAAGGACTTTCTTGATCCTCCCTGCCAGCACTTTTGATAATATCTTATACAGAGATCCTACCAAAGAGATAGGCCTATATTCCTCAAGTTTAACAGGGTCCCTTATCTTAGGTATAAGTGCTATAAAAGAGGCGTTGCAACCTCTTGGAATAACCCCATTCTCATAAAAGATGGCCGCTGCAGCTACTATATCTTCCTTGAGGACCTCCCAATTTCCTTTGACAAAATTCATGTTGAACCCATCTGGTCCCGGACTCTTAGACCCATCACAAAGCCACACTGCTTCCTTTATTTCTTCCTCAGAAAAAGCAGCAGTTAAGTACAAATTATCCTCTAGGGATAGGGATTTGAACTCTACCTTGTCTAGTCGAACTCCATAGTCCTTCGTATCTTTAAATCTGTTTTCGAAGAGACTTTTGGCTTCCTTGCGTACAGTGGTGGGTTCCTCATACCAGATTCCTCCAACCTCAACTCCCTTAACCTCATTCCTTAGTCTTCTCCATCTTAGAGATGTATGAAAGAATTTAGTACTTGAATCCCCACTCCTAAACCAATTTGCTCTAGCCTTCTGACAGATTAGAGAATCTAGCTTCTTTTCCATTTCCTTCAAGCGGCCTACCAACTCCATCCTCTTCAATCTATCGCCATCCCCCAAGTCAACACAACAGTCTTGGCAATCTAGATCCTCCAACTCCTGCAAAATCCTCTTCTTGCTGGTTTGAATGTTGCTGAACACATCCTTATTCCACATTTTCAAATCCCCTTTCAGGCACTTCAGCTTCTCCTTAACCTTTGTAAACGCACTCCCCTGCACAGAATAGGATTTGAACAAATTGTTTGTTAATCATGAGATATTAAATCAATCATCGTCACTTTCTTAGTAAATAAAGATGAGAATCTCCTATAACACTTCTCATGCATGTTATGAGATGGTCACTCCTAAGCATTACATAATTACTGAATCGAGAAACTAGAAAGACGTGATGTGATCAATGATAGTGCTAGGACTAATTTGCTGTGAAGCTCGGATACGCCGAAAATCAGGCCGTTTGCGCTTCCGACACGCCGCCGACACGGATACACGGCGGAGGCGTGCACGACACGGTGTCGGACACAGCTTTGTGGGCCGGATACGGCCTGCTTCCAGGACACGCCGGAGGGACGCAGTCCACTCCTTGAACACGGCGGAGGGGGACGCGGTTCACTCTAAACCCTTATTTCAGAAAATCTTAACTAAAATCTCAAATAAATTTTATAAATATGAATTAGAACCAGAAACAGAGCATTGGTGAATAGTAGAAAACGTAAAGTGGTGAGAAGAGGAAGAAAGGAAGAAGAAGAAAGAAAGAAAAAAGCAACTTGGTGGAGAGAGGTAAACAGTAGAAGACGTAAAGTGAAAAGGCAACTTGGTGGAGAGAGCTAAGTAACTGTACTTAATTTTAATATTATAATATTATTTTCAATGCTCAATTTTCCATTCAATAAATTCATTTAGGGTTCCAATGTTAAAATTCTTAATTTTTTTTTCTTTACCATTAAAATGCATACCTACTACTATTGTTACATAGAAAAGTAATATAATTTACATACAATACAATATTAATTTGAATTTAATTTTTTTAATTGAACTTTTAATATTTTCAAATAATTTATATATAATTATATTTATTAGGATTATTTTTTATTCAATATTTTAATCAGCATTGTAGATCTGAATAAAAATACAGTAATTTTGAATTTAAGTTTTAATATTTTCAAATAATTTAAATATAATTTATTATATAAATATATCATTGTAATTATGAATAAAGATACAGTAATTTTGAATTTATTTTTTTTCATATAACAAAATATATTACTACATTTTAATTTATACATAGCCGTGTCCCGTGTCCTATAATTTTCAATTTAGTCGTATTTCTGTATCCGTGTCCGTGTCGTATCCGTACCCGTATTCGTGTCTGGGCTTCATAGCTAATTTGTAGCATGGGAAAAGATGGCAAGCGATGATGGTGGGAAAAGGGTGTGAAGTTAATATCCAACCCCTCAAATGTCATAAAGGAATTCTTGAAACAGCTTCATATGGTGAGGTGGTAGAGCCATTGCCAAATACAAGCTGCCATCATTTGTTGATCTTGGAATTATGATTGTTAGCCCCTCGTGTATAATCCAGCCAGGTCTCATGAAGATCGGTCTTCCCCAACCAAAGTCTGCATCATAGATTGGAAACTTAGTCCAGCTATTGATACTCACATTTGGACACCCAAAAGTATGTGCTCCATGAACAAGAGCATTTAGATCAGGCTGTCGCTGTAGATAGTCAAGAGCTGATCTCAAATATTTTTTTGTCCATTATCATTATTGTGTTGTGGATTTGATTTGCAGCATACCATGTAGGTTTTGACACGAGATCTCCTGCGAATCCTATGGGAATGGTGGAGAATATAATATTTCCAAGGTAACCAGGAGGGAGGGGAGGTTGCAGCCTTGACCTTCCATCAATTGGAATATGTAGTCTGGTTTCTTGGTCTTCCAGGAAGGCCTCTTGCTTTGTACGCACTTCTCCATATTAAAGGATATGGATACGAGAGTTATAGAAGAATGTTAATATTAATTGTGTCTTTTCTAATTCTTAGCTGTTTCTCTTTATAGAGGTGATGACCTTTATTTTGTCTTTGTCTACTATGATTCTAGTATTTATTGATTGATTCTTGTATATATTAAGACTATTTGTTTTGATTTCAATGGAATAATAGAAGAGATATTCATTCTCATATATTTTGCCTTCCTTTTATTCTTTTGTTCATCTCTGTTCTCTTTTGTCCATCTATGTTTTATTTCATAATGGTATCAGAGCTCTAATCAAAGCTCTGGTTGCTACATTTATCCATGGGTAAAGTTGTTGATCTCTCACAAGATCTTTGTTCACCTTACCATGTTAGTTAATCAGATAATTGATGAGCATATATTTATTCACACTCACTAGCCTTATTCATAGATTATTGGACTATAATAATGAATAAATCCATTGTTTTAATTAATATTCTTATAATTGGGTTTATTTGGGCCTTAACTATTATTATTGTTAATTTTGTGTTTTTAGAGTAAATTATCGGGAGGAAGCATCTACCGTTGTGAATGGGCCAAATATGCAAAAGTCCAAGTTGCTTCTTGAACCAAAACAGGAAACAAATTCTGAGGAGAAGAAAGAGAAAATAAAATCTACAATATCTCAGAAACAGAATTGGAAGCAAATCTTCTGCAAAATACAAGAATTATGGAAAGATAGAAACTTGGAAATGGTTAACAAAATATACACTACAATATTCTCTCAAGATCCTTGGAGCAGAAAAGCCTATAAAAGGACACAAGCATCAAGGAGAAAAGGGAGAGCTTCATAGGGTTTTCTTAGTTTATTTTCTTCTTAGTAATTCTTTTGTTTTTCCTCTGCATGGAAGGCTAAACCTTTTTGGTTGGTTCTTTTGTAATTCCCCATTGAGTTCTGAGGTTTTGTTCAATAAAAGTTTCGATTTTTAATTCTCTATAGCAGTTGTTTTTATTGTCTAATCTTCTGGAAAACTGGTTTTTGTGAGAGGTTGTACTTGAACGCATGATTGAGAGTCTTCCTTATCTTAAACTTTGGTTTCTTAGTTAGTTCGCATTGTTCTAATTAATTTCTTGGGCGCATGATTCAAGGGAGAGGAGGTAAGCATTCCCATGGAGTATACGCATGGAACAAAATGGGTATTGATTAAACTAGTAGACGCATGCTTTACTGGTGAGTTTCAGTTGAATCAGATCGGCACATGTTCAATCTGGTTTAGCTCTGTTGGAGGATTGAAAAAAGATTAATCTTTAGAGAACCTATGAAGAATTCAATGGTGGAAGAACTTAGGATCAACCGCTTTTTATTTGCTATTTTAATCTTCTTTTTTTATATATTTTTTGCACAATTATCTCAAACCCCCTTTTTATCTTTATTGTTATTGCTAACTTTTATTGCTTGCAGATAGATTTTAAACCCTGATCAACTGATTTTACTATTGGATTTGTTGGGAGACGACTTGGGGACATTTGTCCACAATTATACTATCATCTCTCTAGTGTTAGACAAGTCTACGCTAGAATCATATTAATTTGACAGCAAAACGACAGCTATCAATAATCCATCATTGAATTGCTCTAGTTACACAACAAGAGAGGAAATTTTTTGATGAATGATTATTACTAGCAAAGGAGGTTATAAAAACAATGCTACGACCTATGGCAAAGGTGGTGGATACGAAATAAGAAGCTATGGAAGAGGATATACTTCCAAAATTTGCAGTCATTGTGGAAAGACAGGGCATACCATTAATACATACTATAAAAGTCATGACTTTCCACCTCATTTCAAGTTTAAAAATCAGAACCATGATCAAGGTCATACTAATGCAGTTTTTCATAATTTTAATAATAATGAGCAGAATCATGGAAGTTCAAAGTCAGAAGTGGAGTCTCAACAAATTTGGTTTTACTCCTAAGCAGTATCAAACATTGTTAGCTCTTTTACAACACGTCAAATCCAGTGACAATGTTTCTAGTCAAGTCTCTGTTATTCCTTCCAACATGACAACACAAACTGGTAATAACTTTATTTCTTCCTTCAGTTCTTAGATTCTTGATAGTGGTGTTACTTATCACATTGGTTTATCCTTAACTTATTTCACTTCATATCATCAAATTAATCATATTTATGTCAAATTACCAAATGGAAATCAAGTCATTGCCAATTATTTTGGATGTTTTTTTCTCAATCAAAATCATGTAATAGAAAATATTTTGTATATTCCTTGTTTCACTTTTAATCTTCTTTCAATAGAAAAATTGATTCATAAAATATCTTGTATTCTTACCTTTGACTCTAATGGTTGTCACATTCAGAACAAAAACCCCTTGAAAATTATTGGCTCTGCTAAGATGCAAGATAAACTTTATATACTCAGGATCCCATCTTACCAAACACTTCAAATCAAACCCATCAAATATACAGACCATCAATACTGTTAATGTCAGTGCTAGTGATCTAGAAACCCTTTGGAATTTTCGATTAGGTAATATTTCAAATAAATGCATTGATGTTATCAAGAATAATTTTCCTTTTGTTAAATATAACAAATGTTTTGTTTGTGATGTTTGTCATTTTGCAAAGCAAAAAATACTTTAATTTCCTATTAGTACATCTAAATCAAAAATATGTTTTGATTTGATTCATGTAGATATTTGGGAACCATACTCAATACCATCAATTCATGGTCATAAATATTTCTTAACCATAGTTACTATTCAAGGTACACATGGATTTTTCCTTTAAAATAAAAAATAAAGTTGTCAAGGTTTTGGAAAATTTTGCTGTTTTTATTCAAACATAATTTGTGACAGCAATAAAAATAATTAGAAGTCATAATGAGACTGAATTTGTCATGATTAATTTCTTTGTCAATAAAGGAATGGTACATCAAACCTCATATGTCAATACTCCACAACAAAATAGTATAGTTGAAAGGAAACATGGTCATTTATTAAATGTAGCAAGAGCTCTCATGATACAATCTCTTTTACCCAAAATTTATTGGTCATATTCTGTGATACACGTTGCGCATATTATAAACATGCTTCTCACACCTATTTTAAACTATTCTTCTCCTCTTGAAATGCTTTACAAAACTGAAGCGGATTTTAATGATTTAAAGGTGTTTGGTTCTTTATGTTATGCTAGCACTTTGTCAACAAATAGAAGAAAATTTGATCTAAGGGCACCAAAATGTGTTTTATTGGTTTTAAAAGGGGGACAAAAAGATATATTTTGTTGAATATTCAATCAAGAGAAATTTTTGTATCTAGGGATGTCGTCTTTTATGAACATGTTTTTTCAATATCAAAGGGTTCAAGATACTTGCAATGAAACTCACAGTTCTAACATTTATAATCAAATTTCAAGATCAACCTATCTTGAGTCAGCCATCACAAACCATTCTCGCACCTTGTGATAATGCTGAAAATAACAGTGATAATAACAGTGAGTCACACATTAAGGTTCCATAAGAAGTTTGTTCCCATATAAACCAAAACTGCAATGAAGATCATGAAATAGAACAAAATTCTGAATCATATCAATATGTCTGAATGAGTACAAGAATAAAAAGACCACTCGAGTATTTAAAGGATTATCATTGTAATCTTAATGTTTCCAATATATCTTCAAGAGTTAAATATCCTTTGAATTATGTTTTGTCTTATAACAATTTATCATCTTCTTACAAATCTTTTGTTATGTCTCTTTCTTCACATGTTGAGCCAAACACTTATTTTGAAGCTGTGAAACATGACTGTTGGAGAAAGGTTATGCAATGTGAGATATATGCTTTAGAGTCAAATCAAAATTGGGAGACTTCTTTTTTGCCTAAGGACAAAGTTGTCATAGGTTGCAAATGGGTATTCAAAATAAAATATAAGGTTGATGGGACAATTGAAAGTTATAAAGCAAGGTTAGTGGCAAAGGGATACACACAAACGCAAGGCATTGACTACCTTGATACTTTCTCTCCAATAGCAAAGATGACCACCATAAGGTTGTTTCTTTCTCTAGCTTCTATCTATAATTGGGAATTGAAAGAATTCGACATAAAAAAAATTCCTTTTTACATGGAGATTTGAAAGAAGATGTATACATGGTTGCTTCTCCCGTATTGACTTCTATTCCACCAGGAAAAGTTTGTAAACTAAAAAAGGCTTTATATGGCCTTAAACAAGCCAACAGAGAGTGGTTTGCCACACTGTCATCCTTTTTTCTTTCTATGGGATATACTCAAACTATAAATGAACATTCCTTGTTCATTAATTCTTCTGAAGGGTCTTTTACAACATTATTGGTCTATGTGGATGATATAATATTAACAGAAAATGATAAAGAAGGATTGCTTGAATTAAGCAAGACTTGAATCATACATTCATGATTAAGGATCTTGTGGATTTAAGATATTTTCTTGGTATAGAAGTAGCAAAAAGTAAGAAAAGAATAATGGTGAATCAAAGGAAATATGCATTGGAATTGTTAACAGATACAGGTCTTTTAGCCTGCAAACCTACACTCACTCCTATTGATAATCATAAAAAATTCACTTATACTGAAAGTGTTCCTTTCACGGATATTCAAGCCTATAGAAGATTGATTGGAAGGTTTATGTATATCACTAATACCTGACTTGACATAACATTTTTTGTGCAATAAATTTCTCAGTTTCTTGTTAAACCTACAATTGCTCACTGTACTGCAGCGATTAGAATTCTCAGATATATTAAAGGAGCTCCAAATCTTGGTTTATTATTCTCTTCCAACGCATGTGCTCATCTCAAAGCCTTTTGTCATAGTGATTGGGGCACCTGCAGTGATTCAAGATAGCCAGTGACTAGTTTTAGTGTGTATCTTGGGAATTCTCTCATATCCTGAAAATCAAAGAAGAAAGGAACAATATCAAAAAGTTCTTGTGAAGTTGAATACAGGGTAATGGCCACTATTACATGTGAAGTTCAATGACTAACTTATCTTCTTCAAGATTTCAAATTTCCTTTTGAGCAACCATCTCTTTTATATTGTAACAATGACTCAGCAAGATACATTGCAACAACTCTAGTGTTTCACGAGCGTACGAAACATATAGAAATAGATTGTCACGTTGTTATGGGAAAATTAAAGAAGGGTCTCATCCATTTGCTTCCCATTTCCACCACAGAGCAACTGACTGACATTTATACCAAAGTTTTAAGTCCTCAATCTTTCAAGAGTATTTGTTCCAAGCTGGGTCTCATCAATATTTGCTCCCCAACTTGTGGGGGGATATTAAAGGATATATCCTTCATTATAGAGACCATTATTTAATACATTGAATATGGTAGACTCTATACATAAATTTTTTCAATGTTAATAAGAGTCATTTCTTTCAATCTTATTCTTGTATTGTCTTATATATCATTGTTAAGAACTCAATAATTTACATCGTCTGTGGGAAAAAGAAAAAGAAAGTCAAAGAAGTTGAAAATATGACCAACAAATTTGGCATCGAGAACATTTTTGGGAGAACGACTTTAGATTCTGAAGAATTAAGATGAAGACCATGTTGATACAATAAAAATGTGTTGATGCTCAGAAGGATAATGCAAACATGTCAGTGTCAATGTCTCAAAAGGAAAAGACTAATATAATCAACAAAGTTAAGAGCCCCATAATTTAGTGTTTTTGGAAGAGCAAACCTAATGTTACTTATGTTCATTCACATAAGCATTAGGCTAAGTTTGTTTGACTTTTTCTAAGTCTTATAATGGAATTTCTCTTCATTGTTACTAACATTAGTAATAGCAACAGGTTTTTCAACTTGGAAAGCCAAATCAAGATCCAACACATATAAGTGAAATTGAACTTGTTTACTCCAATAAGAAATTCAACTCATTAAAGATTGAAACAAACATATCATGCAGATATAAAGACATGAACAAATACCTGCAATTGACACATGCTTAACATTAATACTTTTGAGTCATAAATTAAACATTCAATGCAAACTCAAACAAAAAAAAACCATTCTATAAATACTAATGTTCTCATTTGGGTGATATATTAATACACAAAAACATAATAATGTTAGTAATAACCTTATTTGATAAGAAATATGCATTAATTAAATATACTTATTATTTTTGGATGTATAAATAAAGCTAAAGCTACTAACACATACTCACTATCAATAGTCATATCTATTAATTATAAGAACAATTAATCAACCCACTAGTGCAAACAAGACTTTTTTATGATAGTTACACAAGATTTTTGTGACGGTTCTGATGGTGATAAAAGAACTCTGCACTTTCTATGTTAGTTGAAAAACTGTCATATTAGGTTGACTTACTATGATTGTTGTATATAAACTGTCATAAAATGTGCAAAATATCTGTCATAGTATGTTCAAACGAAACTCTCTATATTTCAAGAACAATTATAAAAAATGACTTACCATGATGGTTCTCATCAAAATCATCATAATAAGTGATTGTCTATGACAAATATTTCTACCACTTGTCAAATCAAGTTTTTTATGTCATATTACAATAATCGTCATAGTAAGTTTTTTTTTTTTTAAATGTGTTTGCTTTATCAATTTTCCTTCATTTATTAATAACAATCACTTGCATATCAATGTTATCCAAACAATTGCATACAATTTCCAAAAAACTCAATCATTGATCAATTTTTCTCCATTCATTAATAACAATCACCTACATATCAATGTTATTCAGACAACTACATACAATGTTCAAACAAATCCATTCATTGATCAATTTCCCCCCTATTCATTAATAGTAATCACTTGCATATCAATGTTATCCATACAATTGTATACAATTTCCAGACAAACTCATTCATCGATAATTCAATTATATCTAATAAACATTGTACAAAAACGATAATATAGCATTCATTGTATATTTAAATAAACTATCGAATTTTAAATCTTATCATAAACACTTAAAAAGAAAGACCAATGCATTCTAATGTCTTCTATATTTTTATCCTTGAATGGCGATGGATCGTTGAATAACTATATATAAATTGACTTAATTAATAAAAAGTGAAATTCATAATTAAATAATTAAGATATTTGAGTATATTTTTTATTACCTCTCTTCATGAGTCGGTAATGTTTGTATATATGATTGTGTGCATGTGCTTCATCACATAATATCCACATTCATAGCTTCCTGATTGATGTGAACACTGCAAATTAAAATATAAATATAAGATATATTTTATATCATAATTAAATAGTGGTCAGAAAAATAAGTTACATTAGATGCAATTAATTGTATCTTCTTCCTATCTACATGTGGAAGGCCTTGCAATCTCGAATGAGCCTTTAAAGCCCTACAAAAAGTAGATGTTCCGTCCGGTTGACCGGGACGTCTTCGTGCACGACCTCAACCGTCAGCCGGGGTCTCCTTCCCGCTGGTTGCCCGCGGATTCCTGCAAAAAAGGGGACAAAGAGGCGCCCTAGCAGCCGTGTGCACTCCGACGCTCAAGTCAGCCAGCAAGAAACACCCAAAAACTGTCCACCCACGTATCTGAGCACCGCGTTTGGCACTCTGAAGGTGGTAAAAGAACTGTGTATATGTGTGTGTGTTGTCTCCTTCAGGCAAAAATATTCTCCAGTCACTTGTACGTAATCCTAAAGCACGGGCAAGCAACCAGAGAGTTTCTCGTAAATTTGCCAAAGGTTCCAACCCTTTTTCCGACATTCCCAGCGCTATTTAAACTGCCCCAGCATTTAAAGCGCCTTAAAGCGCTTTTAATCTCAAACGTAACGCACTCATTAAAGCGCTTAATTACGAAACGTAGCGCATTTAAGACGTTGAAACGCTCGGGAGCCCTAATAGTACCTGAATGCTCGAAAGGGAAACTGTATTGAATATCTTTAATTACCTGGCACCTGACTAGAGGGCGTTTCTATTCTGGCATGGCTGTCGTACACGTGGAGGGCCTCACGACGCCATGACCCCATCTGGGGGCGTTTCTGCCCACCTGGGGACGTCTCTACGTGTGAGCCCTCCTGCTTGGGAGTGCTACTGCGCTAGGGGTGGCTTTTTGGGTGCCAACTCATGCCCCCAAGTATCTAGCCACTTACTCTGAGAGCGTATCTGCCTTCCTCTCGCACCCTGCACCCGGTTATCCTGGGCGTGACCTTCCTCTTGGGTCGTATCTGTCCCGAAGGCGTCTCTGGGGCGGCAGGGGTACTTCACGAGTCAGGCTGCCCTTCACTGGTACTATCAACTATGGCCTTGAAGCCACCTTTTCCTTCTCTTTATCACTTTCCCGAGATATCGGGTCCTGAGGCTTTCCCACGGCGTCGCTCCCTCCATGGTCTTTCCTACCCATGGGTATCGGGGAACCATACTGTGATTGCCTTACTTTTACACTGTTTGATCTGGCTACGCCCTGGTTGGGCGACGCCTCCACCCAGGTGACGCCTGGCCTTGGCGACGCCTTGTCCTATCTTGGCGACGCTTCCTCTTGGCGTCTCTACACCTGGGCGACACCTTGAGTTGACTTTGACTTTCCAGTCGTTGACTTTGACTTAGTCAACGCCCTGATACGGGACGGTACACAAGCCCCCCAGTCTTAAGCCGAAGACTTGTCTTCAGCGCAAAGACTAAAGCCTTGCCCCCACCATCCGCATGCCTTCCTGATGACGTGTCATTCTCTGCTGACTCAGCAATTTTTCGAATTACTGACGCGACACTTTCTGAACCACAGGGTATTCTTAATGGCCGATTGGACATTCCCTGAAACGGGGATGATAACGCCTTTTGGGCTACCCTTGATCGCGCGCCACGTGGCCCATCGCGTGGTCCTCCTTTAGGGACCTTTGCGTTTCCCCTGGGCAATCGACCCTCTGACGCGTGGCCCGATCCTGCGGCCCTTAGTTTGCGCCTCTTAAGTTGCGAAATGTAACGTTTAAGTTACTCCAAACCCCGCGCTCACCCTACTGTTACATTCATTCACTCTGCTACTTCGCACTGTTCATCGCCTCCAAAACCTTTTTTCTCTGCAACTGCGATTCTCCCCTTCCTGCGCTCTCCTACTGCCTCCATTTCAACAGCAAAGGTATGGTTTCGAGCACTCACAACTCTTTACTTCCGTCGCATTATAGGAAACTGCCTGGGACTGTTGTTACTCTCGTATTTCTCTGGATATTGTTTGTATGCTTCGTTGTTCCTCTCGCTTCCCTTCGTTCTCTTGTGGGTAGGGCGCTCCTAGGGTTCTTCCATTTTCCCCTTTTCTTCTCCCCAAACCCCTTTTCTCTGAACCCTTTCTTTCTCTTTTGATCTTCAGCATTGGCGTTGATGGTGAAACCAAGACCACCGCGCCTCCCCCGCTCCCCAAGTCTCATTATAAGGGCGAATATGACTGGGCCCCCGACGAACTTCTGGACGAATGTTCCCTCCTGAACTCTGTTGAGGACGTGGAGGCTCATAGGGGGGACCCCAAGTCCTGGTAAGCCGGGTGCGACCTGGGATGCCCGTTTGTGCAGACTCACGGGATACTGGGGGATGCCCTTTCTTCTTCCTCTATCAGATGGTGCTCAAGAGGGTAGGCCTGCGTCTACCCCTCACTCCCTTCGAAAAAGAGCTACTGACAGAGATAAACACTGCTCCCGCCCAACTCCATCCCAACAGTAGGGCTTTCGTGAGGGGGTTCCAAATTCTCTGCGGCTATCTAGGCGTTCCTTCCTCCGTGGACGTTTTTCTTCACTTCTTCGAGGTTAAGAAGCAAGGGAAGAATCTCTGGATGAGCTTTTCTGGCATCGCAGGGCGCATCATCCTTACGCTCTTCCAGAATTCGTTCAAAGGATGGAAGGGGAAATTCTTCAAGGTACGCGCGACCAAGCACGATCCTTCCATCCTAGAGGGCTTTCCCCTGTACTGGACAGACAAACCTATAACCATGAAGCCCTTGGCTCTGGACGAGCTCGCCCCGCCTGACCGGGATGTATACAAAGCCTTGGCGGGACTGGGAATAGTCTTCGATACCGCCAAACTCATCGCGAATGAATTCAATGCCCATGGGCTTTCTACATACTTCGGTATCTGCTCTTGGCGATTTATGATGCATTAGTTGTTGTGGTTATCTGCATGTATTTGGCCACAGAATCTTCCTTCTGATTCATCTGAATTAAACTTATGCTACCATTTTTCGCTGTACAATGTTACTTGCATTTTCACGCCTCTTCATGTGTTGTGAATTCGCATAACTGTTCTAGTGCTAATCCTTGTTGTTTGGCCTGTCTTGATATAGGATCAGTGATGGGCGTTTCCAAAAGAATAATGTTGGCGAAAGCACTGAAGGAGGCTCGTGCCGCTAAGGCAGGCGTCTCCTCCAGCCTTGTTGCCAATCCGGTTCTCCCACCGGCTCCGTCACCGCCGCCTCCAGTCACTGCTGAAGCTGCTTCTAGCCCATCTCCGACGTCTCCACCTGGCTCCGACTTGCTTCCAACTCCCAACTCTCCTTCGCCTATCGCCGCTGTCCCCCTAGCTACGGCCTCGTCACCGGCTCCACCCCCCCTTGACAAAGGGAAAAGGGTTTTGGAGATTCTGTCAGATGACGAGGATTCGGAAGGGGTGGCACCCTTCAGAAGGAGAAAATCCGCGCGGGTTCCTCTTCTGGTAGAGACGTCGCCGTAGGGAGGGAACCCCTTTATGGACAACCCTCCAAGCGCAACCTCACTCCCTCCTAGGATACTCCAAGAGGAAAGGGGCGAAGGCGCCGAATCTGCGCCGCCTCCGACTTCATCGCCATCCCTCCTCCAATCATGCATCTGATGAGGGGTTTCAGTGGCGGGACTATGCCAGAAGGTACCGACAGGAGGGAAGGCATGCCTTTCTACTTGGGGGCCTTCTTGGCGGTAGCTCTTGAATGGCGCTCCCAGGCCAGAAACGCGGTCCTGCAAGCTCATACCCTCCAAGCCTTGGAAACAAAAGCATCTACTCTGGAAGAGGAAATGAGGGTCCTAGGACGCCAGAACGAGGCCTATCAAACTTCCCTGAGACAAATACAAGAGTCCAAAGCGGAAACAGAGAGGCGACTGGCGGAGGCATTGGAGCTCCAGGCAGGCTTCTACACTCGGGAAGTTGCTCTTCAAGTGCAGGTAGCAGGTCTTCAGGATGTGGTCAAAGCGGATGCAGAAACTCACAAGGACCTGAAGGACCGTTGCTGTGAACAGGCTGCCAAGGTGGAGCGGATGGAGGAGGAAATGGCCACCCAGGCCAAAGCTATGGACCTTCTCCGAGTTGACTACGACAAACTGCAGGTCGAGGTTAGCCGGCTTCGCGTGGAGAAGGAGGCTCTGGAGAAGCAGGTGGCCTTTGGAGACGCCGCCATTGAGGAACTGGAGAAGGAGAAAAAGTCCCTTATCCAGGAGATGGCGGGTACCTTCGAGGAGGGGTTCCAAGAGGCCCTGACCCAGGCGTCCTGCGAGAATCCTGGCGTCAACCTTTCGAACTGCGACCCCACACACCACGTAGTCGACGGGAAGGTCGTGCCCATGGACTTGAACGACTGAACTACTGCCCCTCATCTGCCACCTTCCTCTTCAAGCTTAACTCTTCATTCTTTACCTTCGTTTTTTGATTTTATCTGTCAAAACTTGTAATTCTTTGAACTATCCGCACTCTTATTACTGATTTGGGACGTTCGCATGGTTGTCTTTATTTCTTTGTCACATACGATTCTGCCTATGCGATCTCATTCTCATCTTTTCCCTTCACACGCGTCAATTATTTTATCTGTGTTCTGCCCATTTCATACACTTCGTTGGGCGGTTTGGTATGATCGGGTAAGGTCGCCCGCCAACCCTCACGCCCATGGAGAGGCTCACTAAGTGGCGCCGTATCGTCCACGGGACGTCTCTGATACCGAAAGGTCCTTTCTTTGATCTTTTCACGCTCGGCGCCCACGCCTAAGGAGAGGCCTGCTAAAGCAGCACCGTATCGTCCCCAGGTGTCTAAAACGCTGAGTGCTGTGGGGTTTTGTTCCCTCCATGTTCTTTCCTGCCCATAGGTATCGGGGAACACCCTGCCAGTGACTCGCTGGCGTTTGACGGTCTCGTCTCCCTCCACAGTCTTTCCTACCTGTGGGTATCGGGGAGGCGACGCCTGCGACTAACTTTGCCTTTCTCTGATTTCTTCTCCCTCCTCAGTCTTTCCTACCTGTGGGTATCGGGGAGGTAACGCCAGTCGGTATTTGGGTTGGCGACGCCCGCGACATCTCGCGCTGTCGTCGCCCTTTACGTCCTTCCTGGCAACGCCTCGGGCGTTACCTTTACTTCGACATTGACCTTAATTCTTGCCTTGGTCAACGCCTGATAACAGCGAAGAGCCTAAGGCTTTGCCTGTGCCATCCACGTGGCGCTCCTTGTATAGCTGATGGGACCTTCTGTCATTCGACTTGATCCACGTGGCGCTGCTTGCATGGTTGATGTGGTATCTAGTCATTCCATTTTCTGACTCCTGCTGTACCCCTGGCTCACTTTCGACGGCGCATCGTACCACTGGATATTCTTCTGATACGACGTTTTCTGATTTAAACCAGCGGTGCCAGCGTCATCCTTTCATCTTCTGCCACATGTATCCATCGCACGGTGCATCCGTTCGCGTCGTTTGGCGCTCTAACCGCTTTATTTAACTCTTCAAACTCTGGAACTATCTTCACCATTTTCTCACTCTTCATAACCTACTTGCGTTCTTTCTCCTTGCACCCTTCCTTCTTGCACCCTTTCTTCTCTGTCGAAGGGTTGTTCTAACCTTCGCTCCCCTCGCTCAACTCTTGCATTTCTGGCCATCCTGATCTTGCTAAGGAATGTCTTCTCACGATGCTTCCTCCAGGGTCCGTCCCAAAGACTTGTACCCTTGGGCCTCGAGTGAACTTCTTGATGAGTGTTCATGCTTGCTCTCCACCAGGGCCGTACGGGAACACAAAGGGGAGTTGTGTTCTTATGACCACCGGGCCTTCGCAAGGAGGCACGATGACGACATCGCTGTGCTCCCTTGCACTCTGGGGGAGCCAGTATGTGGAGACGAACGGGCCAACGACGGGGTCCCTTTCTTTTACTTTTACCAGGTGGTGTTCAAGACCATCGGGGTGCGCTTACCCTTCTCCTGGTTTGAGAAGGAACTGCTGACGGAGATCAACGTTGCTCCGGCCCAGTTATATCCCAACAGCTGGGCCTTTGTCAAGGCCTTCGACGTTCTCTTCGGGTTTCTGGGTTGTGCACCCTCGGTTGACCTCTTTCTTCACTTCTTTGAGGTGAAGAGACAGAGACACAACCTCTGGGTAACTCTCAGTAATGTGCCCGGGAGGGTTCTCTTCACACCCTTCCAGAGCTCGTTCACCGGGTGGAAAGGCCGGTTCTTCAAGATCTGTCGTACTGACCTTGTTCCCGACGCTCTGGATGGGTTTCCACTGTACTGGGTGAGAGAGGAAAAGGCCCCCAAAGCCAAACCCCTCAAAAATCTGGCTCCAAGTGATCAAATAGCTTGCCGGATTCTTGCTGAGGCGGGAGGCTTTGACTCTGCTACGGTGATCAGCTTGGAGTTCAACGCTAGAACTCTCGAGAAGTACATATGTGAGAACCACTGCCTTAGGCAACTTCGGCCTTCGTTACTTTCTAACTGTGCCTGTCTTTCTTCACAGTGTCTCTAATACATCTGTTCCCTTTGTGCAGGTTCGAAAATAAGCCAAGAAAAGAGGACACGACTTACTCGAGCGCTGCGGGCTGGGAAAGGGGCTTCGCCTTCCTCCAGTGATGACTCTGATGAGCGCTAAGAAGTGGCTTGTTTGTGTTTTTGCATTTTGTACTGAACATTGCTTGTAATAACAACTTTTCAATGTCATAATTCTTTACAACGCCACTTTACTTTGCTTATGCTTCATATACCGCGAGACTTCCTTTCGTCTCGTTCAACCCCCGAAAGGGAAAAAGAGCGTCCCTTTCAACTAAATTGTTACATGCTGCTTACATAAGTCAACTGAAATAAAATTTTAAGTTGGCTGCATTCCAACTGCGCGGGATAGGGCCTCCATCTAAAGTCTCCAGGTTGTACGAACCGTTGCCCTTAGCCTCAGTAACTCTGAAGGGCCCGGTCCACTTGGGAGACAGCTTATTCTCCAACTCGTATGGGTGAGCTTTCCTCATCACTAGGTCGCCCACCTGAAACTGTCGCGGCTTTACTTTAGAGCTATATTGCCGCTCCACTCTTCTCTTCATCGCCTCAGCTTTTATTCTAGCTTCTTCCCTGGCCTCTTCTAGCAGATCCAGGTTTACCCGTCTCTCCTTATTAGATTCCTCCACCACAAAGTTTTGAAAACGCGGTGAGCTTTCGTGTATTTCTACTGGAATCATCGCGTCCGACCCGTACACCAAACTGAAAGGCGTCTCCATAGTAGAGGATTGGGGCGTGGTGTGGTATGCCCATACAATCCTTGGCACCTCTTCCGCCCACGCCCCTTTGGCCTTCTCTAACTTTCTTTTTAACCCCCTCAGCAGAACTCTATTTGCTGACTCTACTTGTCCATTGGTCTGGGGGTGTTCGACCGACGCGAACACTTGCTTGATTCCCACTTCAGCGCACAGATTTCTCAACTGCTGACTGGCGAACTGGGTCCCGTTGTCAGATATCAGGCACCTGGGTACGCCAAAGCGACACACGATGTTTCTCCACACAAAATGCTGTACCTTATGCGCAGTGATTTGTGCCACGGGCTCTGCCTCTATCCACTTAGTGAAGTATTCTATGGCGACGATCAGATATTTCATCTGCCTGATTGCCAGTGGGAAAGGGCCCAGGATGTCAATTCCCCATGTGTGGAAAGGCCACGGGCTGTATATGGACCGCAACTCTTCTGGCGGCGCCTTGTGCCAGTCGGCGTGCTTTTGGCATTGCTTACACCGCTGGGCGTGCCGTGCGCAATCCTCTTTCACTGTTGGCGAGAAGAAACCTGCGCGTATTACCTTGGAGGCTAAGGACCTTCCTCCTACATGGCTTCCGCAGATGCCTTCGTGTAGCTCCGCCATTATCCTGGTGCACTCATCGCCACTGACGCATGTTAGGATAGGGTGAGTGAAACCGTGCCTGAACAGCACCCCATCCACCAAAGTATATCTTGCGGCATTTCTTTTGATTTTCTTACCCTCTTCAGGGTCCACTGGAAGGGCCCCATCCGCCAGGTATCGTTTATAGGGCGTCATCCAGGTGTCTCCCTTGGACAGGACACAGACCTGCATCTGCTCTTCCTCAGACACACCCGCGTATATACTGATGCGGGGCGCCCTCTGCGTATCTTGGGTCAATGAGGAATGACTCCTCGGCCTTCCCCTTGATGCATAAATCTGGAGGACATCCACCCTGTTGTCTTCCACGAATCGACGCGGAGCTTTGAGAGTCTCCTGGATCACTGTCCTCTGTCTACCCCCCTTGCCTGAGCTGGCCAGCTTTGCGAGCAGGTCAGCTCTGGCATTCTGCTCCCTCGGGACGTGTATTAACTCAAGAGCGTTGAACGCCCCTCTCAACAACTGGACGTATTTTAGATACGCCGCCATCTGTGGGTCCTTCGCCTGGAACTCACCCGACACCTGCCCCGTAATCAACTGGGAGTCGCTCTTCACCAGGAGGTTCTGTGCGCCCATCTCCTTGGCTAAGAGCATTCCTGCAATCAGGGCTTCATATTCTGCTTGATTGTTACTTGCCTTGAAGGCAAAACGCAAGGCCTGCTCGATCAGTATGCCGTCGGGTCCTTCCAGCACTATTCCCGCACCACTCCCTTGTTGGTTTGAGGAGCCATCAACCGAGAGCAGCCACTATGAACTCGCTTCCACCTCTTGCTCACCTCCGGGAGAAAGTTCCGCTACAAAATCCGCGTACACCTGCCCTTTGATGGGTCCTCTAGGCTCGTACTGTATGTCGAATTCTGACAGCTCCACTGCCACATCGGGTTTCTGCAGCACTTTCTGTATGGGGAGATTGGTCATCACTACCACCGTAAAACTGTGGAAGTAATGACGGAGCCTCCTAGCAGAAAACACTACCGCCAACGCCGCCTTCTCCAGTGCTTGGTACCTTGTCTCAGCCCCCTGTAAGGCCTTGCTTACAAAATAGATGGGCTTCTGACTCTGGTCCTGCTCTTGGACCAACACAGAACTGATGGCCCGCTCCGTTACAGTAAAATACAACCGGAGGGGCACGCCCGTTACCGGCTTGCAGAGAACCGGTGGCGTCGCCAGGTACTCCTTCAGCTTAATGAAAGCCGCTTCGCACTCATCAGTCCAGGCAAAGCGACTGTTTCTCTTGAGGCACTGGAAGTACGGGTGCCCCTTTTCTCCTCCGGCGGAAACAAACCTCGAGAGCGCCGCCATCCGCCCTGTCAACTATTGCACCTCCTTTACCGATGTCGGACTCCGGATGGCGATAATAGCCGCACATTTGTCGGGGTTCGCCTCTATTCCCCTCTCGGTGAGCAAAAAACCCAAGAACTTGCCGGCCTTTACCCCGAAAACACACTTTTCGGGGTTCAACTTGAGGCGGTATTTGGATATTGTGTTGAACAACTCCTCGAGGTCTGCCATGTGCTGCACCCTACTCTGCGACGCCACCACCATGTCGTCGACATAAGCGTACACATTCCTCCCAAGCATTGGCGCCAGGACCTTATCCATTAGCCTCTGGTACGTAGCGCCCGCATTTTTCAGCCCGAAGGGCATCACCTTATAACAGTAACTGCATGTCTCCGTCATGAATGCAGTTTTGCTCTCGTCTCTTGGGTGCATCTTGATTTGGTTGTATCCTGAGAAGGCGTCCGGGAAGCTTAACACCTTGCTGCCGGACGCGCTGTCCACCACCTGTTGTCGTTCCTCATTGAACTTCCTCCTTCTCTGACGCACGGGGCGGACCGTGGCGTCCATGCTGAGGTGGTGACACAGGAAATCAGGGTCGATGCCTGGCATATCCGAGGCGGACCATGCGAAGGCATCCAGGTGGCGCGAAATCACTTCTACCACCCCTTCCTGTTCTTCTGGGCTTAGCGAGCTTCCTAACCTGAAAGCTTTGCCGCCAATCTCCCTTTCTATGGCGTTAGCTGCAGGCTGCTCCCTGTTATCATCTTCGACGGACGCCGCCTCTTCGACAGGCGCCGCCTCTTCTACGGGCGCCGCGTCGTCATGGCCTTCCTCCATTGGCACACCTGCCTCGGGCCTCGCCCTCTCAGCTATGGCCGCTTCGGGCGTCAGCCCAACGGGCGTCGCCTCAACCATCGTCGTGTCCGCTCTTGGCGGACGTTCATACACCATAAACACGCCTCTCTTCGTCTTCAGGCTGTTTTCATAGCATTTCCTCGCCTCCTCCTGGTCTGACCTGATGACTATCACCCGGCCACTGAGGTCCGGTAGCTTCATCTTCATGTGACGGGTGGAGGACACTGCACTCAGACGATTTAACGCCGGTCTGCCCAGCAAAATATTGTAGGCAGAATTGGCGTTCACGACGAGGTACCGAATGCTCTCTGTACGGGAGGCCTCTTCGTCTGTGAACGTAGTCCTCAACTCCAGGTACCCCCGGACCTCTACCTGGTTATCCCCAAACCCATACAAACATCCCGTATAGGGACTCAGCAGATCGGGGGACAACCGTAACTTATTAAAGGTCGACAGAAACATGACGTCTGTCGAGCTTCCTTGATCAACAAGCACTCTGTGGACCTTCCTTCCAGCTGTGACGACTGAGATGACAACGGGATCGTTGTCGTGGGGCACCACATCCCGGAGGTCTCTTCTTGTGAACACAATATCTGACTCCCAGGGCTCCCCCGAGAGCCTCTCTTCGATTGAATTCACCCCCCTCGCGTATTTCTTCCGCTGGGAGGCGGTGGGTCCTCCGCCGGAAAAACCTCCAGCAATGGTGTGGACCTCGCCAAGCACAGGCATGTCGTGTGCTGGCTCATCTGCCGGCGGCGACAAGGTGGCGGTCGTGGTGGAATCTGCGACATAATCTTTCAAAAACCCAGTCCTCACCAGCTCATCTAGCTGGTAGCCCAACAACAGGCAATTATCAATTTGGTGCCCGAAAGCCTCGTGAAATTCGCACCAAGAGTCTTTGCGGGGCCCTAACACCTTGTCCGTCTTTGCCGGTCGCCTCAGTCTCTCGGCTATGTTGGGTACGGCGATCAAATCCTTCAACTCAACTACGAAGTTGTACCTTGCCGGTCTTGCTCTTTCTCTGGCGGGGCGTTCGCCTCCTGCTGGGCCCCGGCGCTGGGGCTTTCTGGCCTCGTAGGGGCGTCTCGCCTCTGGCTTCTTTCTCCCCATCGTGGTCTCATTGACTCTGACGGGTTGAACTCGCGCCGGTCCCCTCGGGCGTGAGGGCACGGCGCTGGTGCGCTTCACACATACCTCCCCTTCCGAAGCAATATGCTCTACTGCCCTGCGCCGTAATTCAGCGAAAGTCCTAGGGCGATTACGGATAATGGATTCTCCGAAGGGGCCGGGGCACACGCCTTTCACAAACGCGTACACGATCATAGGCTCTTCTGTTGTGCCAACCTTCACGACCTGGGCCCCGAAGCGATTGATATACTCCTTCAGGGTCTCCCCCTGATATTGCTTCACGTCGAACAGGTCGTAGGAGACCGGCGGCGGGGCCTTGTTGGCCAAGTACTGTTCTCTGAATAACCGCGACAATTGGCGGAAAGACGTGATATGGCCCTCGGGGAGGCTAATGAACCAGTCCATAGCCATCCCGGTCAGGGTGCTCATGAAGAGCTTGCACTTGGCAGCATCAGAACCGCCTATCAGGACCATCTGCGTGTGAAATGCAGCCAGGTGCGTCTCTGGGTCCTCTATCCCGGTGAAGATCACCTTGGGTCCCGCGAACGTGTTCGGGATCGCTGCGTCTAGGATCTCCTGTGAGAAAGGAGTGGAAAACTCCCTTGGTGGGGACTGGTTCTCCGTCTCGTCATGCCCAGGCCGCCTCCTATCGTTTCTCAGGCCCTGGCGCAACTCCTCATTCACACGGTGGAGCTCTTCGTTCCGCTCATGCGAGGCGTCAAGGTCTGCCTGCATGCGCTCCTGCTCCATTTTCGAATCCGCCATGTCCTGCTGCAACCCCCTCATTATTTCCAGGACCTGCTGCATGGATAGGTCTGCTGGGGCTGCGCGCGCTGCTCTTCGTCTGGTGGGGGCCATTGTCACTCCAAACTCCTTCACCGTTACTGTAACTTGATAAACCTTCTCGAACTTGAGATGGGACTGATGTTTTATATCGGCCCCACGGTGGGCGCCAAATGTTCCGTCCGGTTGACCGGGACGTCTTCGTGCACGACCTCAACCGTCAGCCGGGGTCTCCTTCCCGTTGGTTGCCCGCGGATTCCTGCAAAAAAGGGGACAAAGAGGCGCCCTAGCGGCCGTGTGCACTCCGACGCTCAAGTCAGCCAGCAAGAAACACCAAAAAACTGTCCACCCACGTATCTGAGCACCGCGTGTGGCACTCTGAAAGTGGTAAAAGAACTGTGTATATGTGTGTGTGTTGTCTCCTTCAGGCAAAAATATTCTCCAGTCACTTGTACGTAATCCTAAAGCACGGGCAAGCAACCAGAGAGTTTCTCGTAAATTTGCCAAAGGTTCCAACCCTTTTTCCGACATTTGTTAATTTATATAATCATTAAGGTATAAACTATAATACAAGAAAAGACTTACGTGTCTAGTAAATGGTTGATGGTCAAAGTGTTAGTTTTCTTATGAAATGAACACAAGAGAACCATGAGAAAATGACAAGGAATAATGACCAACAACTACTAATGACCCCTACAAGTTATAATAATATTAATAATAAATAAGTTCCAAATTAAATAACTGTAACTAAAAATTATATACTATTGATGCAACTAAGGTGTTAAATACACTTTTTGGCTTGCATTTTGAAATGTCTCTTTTAAGTATGTTTGCACTTCACTCGCTCTATTTCCTACACTCTGAATGAGAATTGGGTCAAAAAGATCCATAAATATAAGCATTCTTCTCTTTATAGAGGAGATAAATACCTTGAACATTGTAAAAAAGAATGTTAGAGTTAAAGTATGAATATATATATATATATATATATATATATATATTAAACTATTTTTAAGGTTAATAAAAGTATATTTACAACAACCAAAGTTGTAGAATCAATATAGATAATGATCAATACCAATAACAATCTCACAAATATCCTTAAGGCATATTAAAAAGGGATGCTACTGGCCCTACCTACAACATCAAGAGGAATATCTAATGGACAATTTGGTACCCCATTGTCACTACCACTAAACCAAGTTATTCGAGAGAAGACATTTATTATTCCTGAGGGTTGACAACTTTTAAATTTTTAGAATCATCCTAAATTTAAATAAAATTAGTATATAAATATAACTCATGTGGAGATATTAAAAAGGATAAATACATAATTAACTAAAGCATTACAAACAACCCGTACTACAATCATATTTTTCAATCTAGTTGGTTAAATCATAAAATTCTTTGGGAATGTCCTACTATTTGTCCTACTATTTGAACCTCCTCAGTGGGTACATGAACTCAAGCAGAAGAATCTTGAACATCTACAACCACAACTCGTATCATATCATCCTTAATCTTCCGGTGGTGGATGATCGATCCTAATTAACTATAGATTTTACCTAAGACCACATAAATATATGAGAAGAAATAAAATATAAACCACAAATATAATTGGAATAAAATTTACCTAAGGCCACCAAATGTTGGGGAGGATCATCAACATACAATTCGCAATCAATAGGGATATCAACACCACCATGCCTTGATCCTTCAACAGTAGGACAATTTACCTTTATGCTAACAAGAAGGGAAACTTACGGAGGTGAAGGGGCAGTAGGAGGCTGAATGAACACTCCCATGGATACTAGCTCTGCTTACATTTTTTACAACAATTTATTCCTCAATGTAGGGAATATGTCCTTCTTAAGCTCATCTTTTTAGAAGTTTTTTGTCAGACTCACTAGGGTGTCATAAAGTAACTTGTCAAGCTAGAGTGCTAAAGAATTGCCTAATGCCCATCCCTCGTCCAGTACCACGAACACGTCCTGGATGCTTTGGACGACTAATGACAATGACTAATATGTCTTCAAGTCCTTGCATAGCGAATGATCCCTGAGAGCTTTGCTCCACCAAATCATCCTACAAAACAAACATTTTAATGCAAATTTCAACACTAAAATCAACTTTCATTAAAATATGTCAAAATAATTTATGTCTTGAGTTACTTACAATCTGCTCAGCTATGATCCGAGTTTCTTCAGATGTGTAATCTTCTGAAAAGAATACTAACCTTACTTCTAGCAAGCAAGGCCACAAAGCTAGTGAATTTTTTGCTATGCTCTCCAAAACATATTTCTCGTATTCATATCGAACTTGATGAACAATCTTTGATCAACACTACGACTAACAGTCAAGTCTCTTAGCCTAGTCGCATGTTTGCCCTTTTTTTGGCTAGGTAGTTTACATTGTTAAGTTGGAACTTATGCTCATTCACATAAACATCAGGTTAAGACTATTTGACATTTTCCAAGTCTTATAATGGGTTTTCTCTTCATTATTACTAACTGATCCTGCCTGTTGACCGGAACGCTGGAGAATGCCTCGTCAAAGGATCGACGTGCGCACCGCTTCTCACCTTCGCTCCTCTCCGGGATCTACTTCAAGAACCTGCAAAGAAACGACACGGCGCCGCTGCGGCCGATCGCACTCCGACGCTCAAGTCAGTGACGGTATCACCAAATACTAAGAACGAGAACCGTGCAAATCCTTCTCTCACAATCAGCTCTATCACTCGCAAGCGTAAAGTGTATGAACTGAACGTGCGTACCTCAGAAAGTCTGTTAAGAACTCTTATATACCTGGTTGTTTTCTCTCTCCTGGCAGTTACAGACCTGGACACGTGGCTTGCATCCAACTGTACACGTGCCATCATCTGGAGGCTCCCTGACTTGGCGCTGCTTCTGCTCTCATTTTGGCTAAGTTACTTATGCATGGTACTGCCCAGTGCATAGCTAACTTGGGAGTACGATCTCTACTGAAACTGGCGAGTTAGGGCCTTCATACACCTTCCCTGTGGTCTCGCCGGCTGCCTTCATAATATGCTTCTCCCTCATCTTCGGCGATGTGCTTGTTCTGGCGATCTCCGACTGCTTGGTCGCCTGGGTCTATATCTGGCGACTCCATCTTCAACCTGGCGATCGCCTATTCTGGTAAGCTGGAAATCGGAACACGCCAACTTAACAATCGGCGACTACACGTGCCTCTCGACTTCCTTCCTAACTGCCAACCTGGCGCCTTGTCAACACGCCTACACTGTAGCAGGGTGCCACATCATCATACCCGACCACCAGGGCGGTACACTAACATAAGTAATAAGAGCAAATTTTTCAACTTGAAAATCCAAATCAAGATCCAACACATATAACTAAAATTGAAGTTGTTTTCTCCAATAAGAAATTCAACCCATTAAAGATTGAAACAAATATATCATGCAAATGTAATGGTATTGAAACAAATACTGTAATTGACACATGCTTAACCTCAATACTATTGAGTAAACACACAATGCAAACTCAAACAAAAAAAAACAAACACTCTATGCATACTAATAAGACACTCGTTCCACACTTTCTTTGCATATCTGCACTCCAATTTCTTTCATTTGGTAACCAACACTACTCACCCGGTTACAAACATAAGGAAAAAAAGAATGGAAAGTGAAAAAAAATTAAAGAAAAAACTTATAAAAATTTGTGAGTTCAGGTGTGATTGCTAATTTTTTTTTAAGTTGATGAATTTGTAAGGTTACAATTTTACCTTGTGGTATAATTGATTTAAAATAAAACATATTAGTTATTTGTAGATGAAATTCCCATCTAATTCTTGTTACGACCTTATATGAACTCAGTTCCTGATAAAATACAATTCATCTCACGTTGAAGTTGCAAGTAAGATAATTTATATGCATGATTTCAAGTGAAAATAGAAGAAAAGGAAAAGTAATACTCAGGAAATTCATAAACATATTCACAAACAAAAAAAAATTTATCTGCATATTCACGAACAATAATCACTGAAAACAGATGTTTATCCGGGATAATTCCAATTTATAATATCAACTATTCCTTACTAAATAGGAAGATAACTTAAAACAAATTGAGAAAACCACGTGCTATAACAGATAATAGAGATCATGAATAATAAATAAATACTACTATGTACTGTTAAAATATATGGCCTTAAACAAGACGGGGGTGAATTGTTTATGAAAGATTTTTGCAAAATTTGAAGGTACAATGAAAGCCAATGAAGAATCACAGAGAAGGAAACTATGGAAAACAATGTACAAAGTTGTTTTAGTTGATTTCCAAAAAATCAACCGGTTGTTTTTGCGATTCAACCGGTTGTTTTTATTAGTAGTTAATAAAAACAACTTAAAATAGATATATGTGAGATCAGGGAAAGAGAGAATCACACAAACAAATTTATACTGGTTCACTCTTACACCAAGAGCTACATTCAGTCCCCAGAAACCACTGGGTATCTACTATGCAATCAAAATCCATATTACAAACACACCACAAAAGAAGTGACCTTGAACACCTCAAGTCAGACACTTCCTTTGGCACACAAACACCACAAAAACTATGCAAAATACATAGCATATATAGCAGCAGGTTATCAAGTCACACACACTAGTTTTCTTCAATATCAAAACAGCAGAAAAACCAACCCAAAATAATGCCAAACTAGTGAGTGTAGCAGCAGTAGAAACAGATTTAATGCAACAGAATATAAACTTCAAATCAGAGTTTGTAATAGAAGCATACACAACACATGAACCAACACCTTCTCCCCTTATTTGTCTTAAAAAATAGAATGAAGAAATGGATAAAAACATGATTAAGAAAGTTTTTGTGAATCAAGAGTACCTAACTCATTTTTTAAAAAGAAAAACTTGTCTTTTGGCAAAGGCTTTGTGAATATATCAGCAAGCTGCAATCTTGTCTCAATGAATTTCATCTCACAATCTCCATTGTTCACATGATCCCTTATGAAGTGATGATATATCTCAATGTGCTGTTTTTTTAGTACTGAATTTGATTTTTGGTGAGATTTATAGCACTTGTGTTATCAGAAAGGAAAGGCACCTTGCTAATCTTTTAGCTAAAATCTTCTAGTTGTTGTTTGAGCTAAAGAATTTGTGCACAACAACTTCCAGCTGCAATGTATTCAACCTCTGCGGTGGAAAGAGCCATACAATCTTGTTTCTTGCTATGCCAAGAAATAAGACTTGATCCAAGAAGATAACAAGTCCCACTTGTGCTTTTCCGATCCAGCTTACACCCTTCAAAATCAAAATCAGAATATCAAATTAAGTGTATAGGAGAGTGAGAAAGATACCATAGTCCAACATTGGTTGTCCCCTTTAGATATTTGAGAATTCGTTTTGAAGCCTTGAGATGATATTCCTTTGGATTTGGTTGGAATCTTGCACAAAGACACACAACAAACATGATATCCGGCCTACTTGCTGTGAGATAGAGTAAGGAACCAATGAACCCTCTATATTTGGTTTAATCTACCTCTTTTCCAGCCACATCAACATCCATATAACAACTTGATGGCATAGGTGTGCTAGCTTCTTTGCAACTTTCCATTTCAAATTTCTTAAGAATTTCTTTGCAATACTTTGATTGACTTAGGAAAATTCCATCATTGGATTGCTTGACATGCAGTCCAAGAAAGAATGAAAGCTCCCCCATCATTGACATTTCAAAATCTCCATGCATGGCAGCCCCAAACTTTTCACATAAACTATCTTTGGTAGCACCAAAAATGATGTCATCAACATAGATTTGGACCAAGATAATTTCAGAATTTGACTTCTTGATAAAGAGAGTCTTGTCAATCATCCCTCTCTGATAGCCATTGGATAAAAGAAAGTTACTCAACCTTTCATACCACTGCCTTGGAGCTTGTTTAAGCCCATACAAGGCCCTTTTCAGCTTGTATACATGGTTAGGATGTTGATGATCTTCAAAGCCCGGTGGTTGTTCAACATAGACTTCTTCATTGATGATTCCATTGAGGAAATCACTCTTAACATCCATTTGAAACAATTTGAATCCACTCATACAAGCAAAGGCCAACAACAACCTTACATCTTCTAATCTTGCAACTGGAGCAAAGGTTTCACCATAATCTATGCCTTCTTCTTGATTATAACCTTTAGCCAAAAGCCTTGCCTTGTTTCTTGTTATCACTCCAGATTCATCCAGCTTATTTCTGAAAACCCATTTGCATCCAATGATGTTCATTTAGTCAGACTTTGGAACAAGAAACCAGACATCATTTCTTGTGAATTGATGCAGTTCCTTATGCATGGCAACAACCCATTTATCATCCTTAAGAGCTTTTTCAATTGACTTAGGTTCAATTTGGGAGATAAAAGCCATATGCTTGCAGTAGTTAGAGACAACACTACATGTAGAAACACCCTTCTAAATCTGGCCAATGATGTTCTCCATTAAAAGATCCCTTGGAATTCTCCAATCCTTTGGCACCTCTTCCTGTTGTAGAATTTCAACCGGTTGTTTCACATAATCAATTGGTTGTTTTTCTGGGCAGGATTCCAGCTTATGCATAATGATGTTCTGCTCATCTTCTTCTGCATAATCCTTTGTAGAACCCTTATCAGTGTGAATGATTTCATCGAACACCACATGGATAGACTCCTCCACAGTCATGAGTCTCTTGTTGTAGACTCTATATGCATGGCTAGTTGAAGAATAGCTAATAAAGATACCATTGTGAGCTTTTCATCAAACTTGCCCAGATTTTCTTTTCCATTATTTAGAATGAAACATCTGCGTCCAAACACATTTAGGTGACTAATGTTTGGCTTCCTTCCATTGAAAATCTCATATGGAGTTTTCTTCAAGATTGGCCTTATAAGCACTTTATTCATCACATAACAAGAAGTGCTCACTACATCAGCCCAAAAATACTTGGGTAAAGAAGATTCACTTAGCATGGTTCTTGCTAGTTTTTCAAGAGACCTGTTCTTCCTCTCCACTACACCATTTTGTTGAGGAGTTCTTGGTGTAGAAAAGTTGTGAAAAATTCCCAGCTTTTCACAATAGGTGCTGATTTTTTTCATTTTGGAACTCCCATCCATGATCACTTCTAATTGCAATGATGTTGTTGCAGCAAAACTTTTACAATCTTTTGGTAAGCTTCTTGAATGTAGAGAATGCCCCACTCTTTGACTCCAAGAACAACATCCATGTATACCTAGAAAAGTCATCAACAACAACAAATGCATAATAGTTTCCACCAAGACTCATGGTTCTTGAAGGACCAAATAGATCCATGTGTAGCAACTCAAGGGGTTTTGAAGTGGAAACAACATTTTTCAATTTGAAATAATGCTTAATTTGTTCCCCTTTTTGGCATGCTTCACAAAAGTGGTCTTTCTCAAACTTGAGTTTGGGCAACCCTATTACAAGATCTTTAGATATCAATTTATTCAAATGATGCATGTGAATATGAGTTATTCTTCTATGCCATAACCATGACTCATCATGTTTGGAAAGAAGACAACCAATAGATGTAGGAGAAGAGATATCTAAAAGATAAACAATGTTGATCCTTTTACCAATCAACACTACTTCCTTTGAATTGGGTAGGCATATCTCACAAGAGTTGGGCTTGAATGTTACTTGATAACCCTTGTCACATAGCTGGCTAATGCTAAGAAGACTGTGCTTGAGACCTTCCACATAAAGGACATCATGAAACAAGAAGTTGTTCTTGTCTCCAATGGTGCCTCTTCCAAGAATCTTTCCTTTATTGTTGTCTACATAAGTCACATGTCCTTCTTGCTTGAAATTGATGTTCACAAACTTAGATTTATCTCCAGTCATGTGTTTGGAACAACCATTGTCCAGGTATCACATCTCCATGTTTTCCATCAGGCTAACCTACAAAAGAGAAATTCAAGCAACAAGATTTGGTCCCCTTATGAATGTGGGTCCTTTGGCATTAACTTTATGATAAGGAACCTTAGAATTCTTGGGAATCCATCTCATAACATCTTTAGGAATAAAATATTTCCTAATATTGCAGAATCTAACTGAGTGGCATGTTTTCATGCAATATAAACATGTAACAACCGGTTTTTTCGATTTTTCAATTGGTTGTTTTTCTGCCAGTTTTGAAAAAGGCATTGGAAACTCATTTTTCTTGCTCTGTGGATTAAAACCTAAACCTGCTCTTCCAAAAACACAATTTTGAGATGCCAAGATAGTCTCAAAGTTGGATTTACCCTTTGAAAGCCTATCCACAGGTTTCACAAGATAGTGAACCTTCTTTTCAAGAGTTTCACAATTTTCACAAACAAGTGAGTCACACTTACAAGAAGAGTTCTTGTAAAGCATTTCTAGATTTTCAAAATCATTTTTTGAATTCTCCAACTTTTCTTCTAGTGCCTTGACTCTATTTTCAAGCTAGTTATTAAACCCTTTCAATCGGTTGTTTAAGAGTGTCAATCGATTAGCTTCCTCATGTGTTTCTTTAAAAGTATGAAGAAGTTTACTATAATTTTTAGCATTTAAAGAAGTACAAGAACTTACACTACTTGCATCATCCTCTTCCTTGGCCATCAAACACATATTACCTTCTTCATCTTCACTTGATGAGGAGCTTGATGAAGAGACATCATTTTCATCCCAAACAATGTAGGCTCTTTTTTATTTTGCTTTCTTTTCCTTCTTGCTTGACTTCTTCTCTTTATTTGGGCATTTAGCCTTTATGTGCCCCTGCTCTCCACAACCATAACAAGTATAATTATTAGCATTAAAATCACTAGTTTTCTTGTTGTCATACCTTTCTTTATTAAAGTCTTTGTTGCGGTTCTTCTTCAAGAATTTACTGAACTTTTTGGACAGCAATCTAAGAGTTTCTCCTTCACTCTCATCACTTGAAGCTTGGTTGTTCTTGTGCTTGGCAGTTTTCAAGGCCATGTTTCTTACATGCTTATCTTCACTCTTGAATGTTGAGTCTATTAATCTCCAACTCATGCTTCCTAAGCTTCAAAACAAGGAGGTTGTAGTCAAAGATTCTGAGATAGCCGTGACTTTAGGTTGCCAAGATCTATCAAGTCATTTGAGAATTTTGATATTCAACTCTTCTTTGTCAAATACCTTTCCAAGACTCACGAGGTGATTGACAATATGAGTGAACCGCTTTTGCATCTGCAATTGATTCTCCTTTGAGCATTCTAAACATCTCATACTCATGGATTAGAGTATGCTTCCTTGCTCTTTTTACATCGTTCGTTCCTTCATGAGTTACTTATAGAGTTTCCCACATCTCCTTAGCAAATCCGCATTGAGAGACCCTAAAAAAATCATCAGAATTTAAGGTAGTGGTGATAATATTTTTTGTAATGCAATCAAACTTTGCTCTTTTGTTTTCTGCGTCAGTCCATTGGGACCAAGGCTTTTCAATAAAAACATCATCCTTTTCAAACTTAGGAATAAAAGGGTCATTTTCAATTGCATCCCATATTCTTCTATCAACAGATTCAACAAAGATCTTCATACAAACCTTCGAAAATTGGTAATTCAAACCACTTAACAAAGGTGGTTTGTTTATTGATGCACCCTCCCCAAAGGGTAATTTTTCAGCCATAAGAAAAAGCTTTTTAGGATCAAACTTGAATATTTTTCAACTACCAAGCTTTTGATGCCAATTGTTAGAATATATGGCCTTAAACAAGAGGGGGTCAATTGTTTATGAAAGATTTTCGCAAACTTTGAAGGTACAATGAAAGCTAATGAAGAATCACAAAGAAGGAAACTATGGAAAACAATGCACAAAGTTATTTTAGTTGATTTCCAGAAAATCAACCGGTTGTTTTTGCGATTCAACCGGTTGTTTTTATCAGTAGTTAATAAAAACAACTTAAAACGGATATATGTAAGATCAGGGAAAGAGAGAATCACACAAACAGATTTATACTGGTTCACTCTTACACCAAAAGCTACATCCAGTCCCCAGAAACCACTGGTATCTACTATGCAATCAAAATCCAGATTACAAACACACCACCGAAGAAGTGACCTTGAACACCTCAAGTCACACAATTCCTTTGGCACACAAACACCACAGAAATCAGAACACCCTCTGATTCTGCACCTGCACACCAGTATTCAGAAATACAAGAGATACAAAAAGCATTACACCTTGTGAAGATCAAATCAAAAGATACAACAATCCTATTCCACTTCTTTGAGAAAATCCAAAAGCTTGAATGCAAATCTAAATCTGTTTTCACTCTTTCATAAATGTCTCAAAATTGTTATCAAACTTTAAGAGAGTATAACAACCTTTTTAAATACTCCAAAAGCTGTTAAAAACATTTAAAGCTGATTTGCAAACATAACAGAAATTATGTTATGGATTTTCAATAAACAATCGGTTGAATTCACGAAACAAGCGATTAAATTGGTTTGGCATTAAAGTCAACCAAGTCAAACAGCTTCAAACCCTTTTCAAAAAACTCTAAGTGTCAAACAATCGATTGAAACGATAAAACAACTGGTTGTTTTTCCACTTCTTTAGAAAACAATCTTTTTCAAAAAGGTTTTGATTCCAAACTGTTTTAAATTCAAACAAAGAGTGGATTACACTTCATTCTACCCAAAACCCACTCACACAAGTAGCAACTCTAACCTTCCATCAAACACCATGGATTTGGAGATATCAAAGCTTCTAGATTATCCTTAATCAACACGTACGAGTAAGTTGGTTGAGTAGAAGATGGTGAGAGCATTAATTGGATTAAGTTAGATAGGGATATTATAGATACATGCATGTACATAGTTGTAAGCAAAGATTGATGATGATTACTGTGAAGGAGTCGATAATGGTATTGTTCCTGCCGGTGACCCAAACGTCTTCGTGCACCTCTGATCACTTCGCGCTCCAGAACCCCTGTCTCTGCGTTCCCTCCCACCAAGGACAAACACCTGCAAGAAAGAGACGAAGGGCGCCCTCGCGGCCGTTTGCACTTCGACACTCAACTCAAACTCTCAGACAATGAAACACCAAAGAAAAACTATTAACTCTCAGTGTTACTTGCATTACAAAAGTGTACCTTGTTATGTTTGCTGTTACTCCTTATATACCTTTCAGTGTCTCTGCCCCTCTTGCTAACTGTGACTTAAGCACATTGTAGGCGCGCCTTAGTGAAATTATCACCTTGTCTTAGGGCCATCTTAGTGTGTAAGTGATGAGAATCAAATGAAGGAGGCTTTTATTAATGGAGGAAGAGGACATCCACCCTCACATTTGAAGTTCTTCCTTCTAGTCTTCTCAAAATTAAAAGAAGACATAAAATAAAGATGAGGCCCAAGCCCAAAGCCCAAGCCCAAGCCATAGAAGGCCAAAGCCCAAAGAGCCCAAGTCTATCCCATGAGGGGCAAGGCCAAGCTTTGAAATACTCTTGTATAGCTTTAGGAGGTGTGGTTATTAAATAAAGGAGTGTGAAAATGTAAAATAAAGTCACATTGTCCATGTGACTTAGAAGAGTGGTGTAGGTGTAGTTTTTAGGAGGTGTCATAGTAGAAAAAGGTCACACCTCCCACGTGACTTGTTTTTTGTGGGAATTTCAAATGAGTTTTATTTGAAATTTCCCACCTATTTTTCAGCACCTCTAGGCTATAAATAAAGGTGCTTAACTTGTACAATTCATATTGGAATTAAGAGTAAAGAAACTATACTCAATTTTTGAGTGAGCATTGGAGAGCTTTTGAGCCTTCTTCTCTAGTCTTATCTTGAAGGATCCATGGTGTCCTCAAGTGGCGGCAGCACACTCATCTAGGAGCAACCATCCTTCTAGTGGTGTGATCACTCACCTTCTCTTCCATCTCCATAAGCTTTTCTCTTCTCCTTCCTTCCTACTCTTTCAATTGTTCATGTTTAGCTTGTGTTCTTGAGTTTTGGTTCGGTTATTTTCATTTTTCCAGCAGCTGTTCTTATTCTTCTCTGTTTTTGGTTCGGTGTTTTAGATTTCCAGCACTTCTATTTCAGTTTGCTTATCTTTTATTCCATTTTGTTCGGTTCAATTTGACTATAATTGGAACTTCCATATGAGTTTGGATTTGGTGCTAGTTTTGGTGAGTTCTTGACTTAGAACATTGATCCAATTCTAAGAAAAAGTGCCTAACTATTGTCCAACTCAAGTTGATTCCTAAGAAGGTCAAAGAATCATGTATTCTTGTTATTGCATTCACATCAGTAAGGCTACCCTGCTGAAGCGCAACTGGCGCGGGATGACCGCTTGGGTGCCAACTCATGCACCCAATCTCTGGGTCATCCGCCCTGGGAGTTCCCTGCCTTACTCATGTGCCATGCATGCAGATCACCCCTGGGACGTGGCCCTTTCGGGTCGTCTCTTTCCCAGTGGCTCTTTAAAGGTGGTGCGTACTACTGCGTTTCTTACACCCCATGCACGGGCCCCTCGTGATCTAGGCTTCCCCCTACTGGTAACTAGAGTGTGGCTTGGAAACCATCTTTCTCGGTCCATCTTTTACTGTCGGAGTGCCGAGGCCCGAGGCCTCCACGCCCTGTCTCGATGCCGCCCCCTCCTCAGCTCCCCTTACCCGCGAGCCAAACGAGACTCCACCCTGTCCTGCTGAACCTTCCAGTGGACCCAGCCTTCGGGCCCCTACCATGACTTTGGTCAACACCCGAGGCCTTCAGCCCCCTAGTCTCGAGCTGTCAATTTGTTTTAGCGAAGAGACTATGGCCTCGGCCTGCCGACCTACGTGGCTTCATGTGACAGAACGTGTACAATGCTCCGAAGTGACGCTTTCCTGTTCCTTCTCTAATCATCACACACGTGTCCTAATCAAGCGGCTGGGACTTAACGTCGTTTGTGCTTCTCTAGTTTATGTTGAGTATTTAAAAAACATGCGCTTCATGCACTGTTTCATCACTTGAAACTTCTCTCTCACTCTTCATCTTCACCCTCGAGCTCTCTGGTTTCCTCTTTTCACAAAAATCAGAACTTCCGCTCATCATTAATCAAAGGTATGATTTTTCTCCATTGATTGCTCTTTACTTCTGATTTTTCGCATTGATAACTGCCTGGGACTGTTTTAAACTTCCGCGTTTTAAATTTTCTTTTGCATCTTCTTCATTCCTCATTTTTTTTTAGTTTTCCTACGAGGGTAGGGTTCTCCGGGTTTCTTTAGTTTCACACCATAGCCCCCCTTGTTGAACCTTTGCTTTCTTCTTTTTCCTTGCTTTTCCTAGCTTCCTTCATCATGGCACGAACGAAAGTCACCACCAACCCTCCTCCACCTAGCGTCAACTACAAGCCCTTATACCCTTGGGCCCCTAACGAGCTCCTTGCTGAAACCTCCTCCCTTCCCTCTCTCACGGACTGGAGGGCACACCTGGACAGCGAGCCTAACTTCAAGGGTAGGGCATTTGGGAGAGCGTGTGGTGCTTATATTTCTGTTCGCCCCTGCGTAGAGGGCGAACCCGTGTCCATGGACAACTGCGCCAACGATGATATGTTCCTACCGGTTGACCAGAATCTGCTTCGTGCGTAGCTGTGACTCGCGTATCAAGGACACCTTCGTCTTGGTTCCAGATCTTCACCCTACACCGCCGTGAGTACCTGAAACAGAGAGAACAAAGGGCGCCCTCGCGGCCGTTTGCACTCCGACGATCAAGTCAGTAGGCAGAAAACACCAAGCACCTCCGTATCGGAACACTGTGACTGCGATGTTTTGAAGGCGCGTAACTGTATTGTAACTAACTTCTCTTTCATGCTCAAATCACTCGTGCGTACAGTGTGTAAGCGTGCAAATGATTAGAACGTGTGTAAAAACATACCTCACTAAGCTTTCAGAAAAGCTTATATACCTTGGGTTTTAGTGCTTACTACCACGTGGCTTCTCTGACTTAAGCGCAACTCCACATGGAAGGCCTTACGACGCTGTAACCCAACTTAGGGAAATCCCAGCGCGTAAGTCTTCCTTCCTCGAAGTGCATCCAGCACAAGGGGTGACTACCTGGGTGCCAACTCATGCGCCCCAGCCTCTAGTCACTCGCCCTGGGAGTGTATCAGCCTTCCTCTCGCACCATGAACGCGGATTACCCCTGGGGCGTGGCCCTCTCCCGGGTCGTATCTATCCCAGGGGTTCTCCAAAGGTGGCGTGGGTTGCCATGTCCGTACCGTGGCCTCTTGTCCTGCCGCCCCCTCCACGGTCTTCCCTACCCGTGGTATCATGGGGTGGCACTATCGGGGCCAAAGCACGCTCTTAGCACAATGAGTCGCCTTTAAGGTGGGAGACGCCTAAACCTGGCGACACCCACACCTGGCGACGCCCAAACCGGTCAACACACTAACTTTCCTCCTTGGAGCCCCTTGGTGGGTCCCACCGTATGTTTGACTTTGGTCAACGCACGTGGACGGGTCGGTACACAAGCCCCTCAGTCTTGAGCTGACAACTATTTTCAGCGAAAAGACTAAGGCCTCGCCCTACCGTCCACGTGCCGTTCTGATGACGTGACATTCTCTACGCTGTTAACGTGACACTCTCTGCGCTGGTGACGTGACACTTTAAGTCACACTTTAATCTCTTGACACGTGGCCCAATCGCACGGCCATTACTTAACGTCTCTTGTGCTCCTTAAGTTTACATTAAGTCTTTCAAAAATCACGCGCTTCAGTTACTGTTTCATCACTTATCCCATTCCTTCACACTGTTCACCTTCTTCTTGAAGCCTTCTCTGCAATCTCTCTTCACACCCCAAACCTTCGTCAATCCGATCATTCAAAGGTATGGTTTTTCCTCTTTGATGGCTCTTTCTCTTGACTTTTTGTATTGATATAACTACCTGAGCCTATTTATTTTCCTCGCATTCGCGCTTTTCCTTCTCATTTCTCCGTTTCCCCCTTTTCTTAACTTCTCGCGTCGGTAGGATTTTTCCAGGGTTTCTTCCTTCTTTGCGCCATAACCCTCGTTTGCGAAGCCTTTGCTCTTCTTCATTCTTCAGTTTCTTTGCTACACCATGGCGCGTACAAAAACCACCGCCAACCCTCCTCTTCCCAGCGTCAACTACAAGTCTCAGTACCCTTGGGCTTCCGATGAGCTGCTGGGTGAGACTTCCTCCCTAACCACCTTAGCTGACTGGAGGACCCATGTAGGCAAACCAGGCGCTTACCAAGGCAGTGCCTTTGCGAAAAGGCACGATATCTACATATTCGTTCGCCCTTGCACACCGGGGGAGCCCGTTTGCGTGGATGAGCGGTCAAACAAGGGAGAGGCCTTCTTTTTCTTCTATCAGACTGTGTTCAAACGCATAGGCCTGCGTTTGCCATTCTCTATGTTCGAGAGGGATCTCCTAACTGAGATCAACGTCGTCCCTGCCCAGCTACACCCTAATAGCTGGGCTTTCGTCAGGGCGTTCGGAATTCTGTGCGGATACTTCGGCTAAACCCCCTCCGTGGACATCTTCCTACATTTCTTCGAGGTCAAGAAACAAGGGAAGAGCCTCTGAGTGAGCTTTAGCGGCATCGCTGGGCGAATCCTTCTAACCTTGTTTCAACAATCTTATAAAGGGTGGAGGGGCAAGTTCTTCAGGGTGTGTTGTATTGAGCATGACCTCACTGCCCTGGATGGCTTCCCCTTATACTGGGTGAAGGAAGTGAAGCCGACTAAGCCCAAAACTCTGGATGAACTACCCTCGGCTGATCGAGAGGTTTGCCAGATTTTGGCCAGCGTGGGGGTCCTTGACACTGCTGAATTGGTAGCTCGCAAATATGACTCCGAGGCCCTCTCTAAATACATTAGTATGGGAACTACCCCCCGCTTATCTTCTTTGATTTCTGCTTCTGCTAGTTTTTACTCATGTTTGCATATGAGTTGTCTATCGCTTCATGTTTTAGCCTGTGCTTAACCTCTGCTCTGTTTTCTTTCTTGGCGCATATTCTAAAATGGACAAGAACAAAAGGTTGAGGCTTGTCCAAGCTTTGAAAGCCAAGGGCGAAACTGCATCCAAGGGAGCTGGGGACTCCACACGCCCAACCTCTGAACTTGCTCCTCCTACTTCTCCAACATCCCTCTCCCAAAACCTTCCCAACACCATTCCTGACCAAAGCCTTCTTTCTCCAAACGCCACTCATCCTCCTACCTCTCCACCTCCCATCGCAGTGGTGCCCCTCACTATGGTTGAAACTACAACCACACCAGCCCCCTTGGACAAAGGCAAGGGGGTGGTGACGGTTCCTTCTGATGACGATGAGCACTCCGCAGAGGGGCAAGTCTTCAAGAGGAGGAGGACTACCAAGATTGTCACCTCTACCTCTTCCTCAAACCATGGTGCAGAATCCTTGCGAGAGCACCCTCCAAACGCCATTTCCCCACCCCAACAACTTGCCTTGGAGGGTGGGGTTGAGTCTGAGCCCACTCCTACCCCCGCATCGGCCCCAGAACTTCCCCAACCAGTCCAAGAGCTTATGAGAGGCTACCTGCGTAGGACGACGCCAGGGGGCCCCTTTGAAGAGGCCAGGAAGGAGAGCATGTTCTACTACCTTGGGGCCTTCCTTGCTTGCGCCACCACTTGGCGTGATCAGGCTAGAGCCAAGGCTAGCGAGCTCTCTGCCCTTCAGGCTCTTGAAAAAGAGTGCGCCTCCCTGAAGGAAGAAAGGCAAACTCTGGTCCGCTACTGGACTCGCCAAGAGGAAGCCTACAAGGACTCCCTGAAGGAGGCGCAGAAAGCGAAAGATGCCGCCAACAAAAGACTGCACGAAGCTGGGCAAACCTACACTACTGGGGCAGGTTGTGCCTCTTCGTGTGGAAATTGCAGATCTGAAAGACGCTGCCAAAACCTTCGAGGCCAAGATGAAGAAGCTCGAGGATCAATGCATTGACCGCGAGAGATCAAGAGCTGGCCTCCCAAGCTGAGCACTTCAAGAGGCGGAGCAAGAGCTGGTCGATGATGCCGCGGGCGCTTTCGTCGATGGGTTCGGCGAGGCTCTTGCCCAAGCGGCCTGTGCAAACCCGAGGATCGACGTCTCTGGCTGCAACCCCCTTAATGAAGTGATAGAAGGCGCCTTTCCTTTGTGGCCCCAAGGCGCGTACCACCGAAGGTGTTAACGGCCTCGTCATCGTTTAAAGATGAAGGAGGACACATATCTTTCATGGCCTCAACATTGCTCGAGGGCGAGGGAGGACTTAGCTCTTCTATGGCCTCGGCATCGGTCAAAAGCGAAGGAGGACTTATCTTGGCCGAAGCCTGCTTACCTGCACTGGATGTCCACACTCGAGGAGAGACCTGTTGAACGCAAGGTCGTTTCGTCCTCAGCGTGTCTAAACACTTGGGACAAAGTTGCGCTTTGGTGCCCACGAGAGGCTTGCTAAAGCAATGTCGTATCGTCCTCGGGGTGTCTAAACACCAAGGCAACTAGCCCTTGTCTCTGCGCACTTGGTGCCCACGCCCGAGGAGAGGCCTGCCCGAAAGCAGCGACGTTTCGTCGTCGGAGTGTCTAAAAACACCAAGGCGATCAGTGTTCTTGGTGCCCACGCCCGAGGAGAGGCATGCTGGAAGTAGTGTCGTATCGTCTCCGGTGTGTCTAAACACCAAGATGACCAGGGACTTTGGTGATTACGCCCAAGGAGAAGGTTTTTCGAAGGATGGCGCTTCCCCTATATGGCATGTATCTGCACCAAGTCACCTGGCTCTCCACTGCTCCTGGACTTCCTCACTGCCTGATGCCCACACTCGAAGGAAACGCCCCCCACAACTTCCTTGCGAGATGTCTAAGCATCAGACACCGGGGCTAGCCGTTCTTACCTGGGGAGGGGGCGTCCCGAAGGAATCCGTTAACCCCTGCCCAGGGACTAAACGCCCGGATTTTAACTATGCTATGCGTACCTTTCAAACTTGACGCCCACGCCCGAAGAGTGCGCTCCCGCCACTCCCTTTGGGGTGTCTACACGTCCAAGTTGGTTCGCGTGCTTGGTGTCACGCGCAGAGGTGATATCTGCGTCCCTCCTGCTGAGGTATCTACCCACCATGGTGGCGGGTTCGTTTCTTAATGAACCACGCCCTTTCTTTTTAGCGTTACTTTACGTTGCGAGAAAATGGGATTCGAGACAAAGTATACTTGAACTGCTCTTTTACTTGGGTGACCTCATTAAAAAACCCTCGAAAGGGAAAAAGAGTTTGCCCTTTACCACTGTGTACTACATAATGTTCTTTAACTAAAGTAAAATTTTAAATTGGCTGTGTTCCAGGTGCATGGAATGGGGCTTCCTTCTAGAGTCTCAAGCTTGTACGAACCGTTCCCCTTAGCCTCGGTTACTCTAAAGGGCCCAGTCCACGTGGGAGATAGCTTGTTCTCCAACTCATATGGATGAGCCTTCCGCATAACCAGGTCAGCTACTTGGAACTGTCGCGGCTTCACCTTGGAGCTGTACTGATGCTCCACCCTTCTCTTCACAACCTCAGCCTTTATCCTCGCCTCTTCAAACCCCTCAACAGAATTCTGTTTGCGGACTCCACCTGTCCGTTCGTTTGTGGGTGTTCGACAGATGCAAACACCTACTTGATGCCTACTTCATAACACAACTTACTCATTTGCAGGCTGGCAAACTGGGTACCGTTATCTGAAACGAGACGCCTCGGTACACCGAAGCGACACACAATGTTTTTCCAAACGAAATGTTGTACCTTGTGTGCGGTGATCTACGCCACCGGTTCTGCTTCTATCCACTTTGTGAAGTACTCGATGGCTACGACCAAGTACTTCATCTGCCTTATCGCCAAAGGGAAGGGCCCCAGAATGTCAATTACCCATGTGTGGAAAGGCCACGGGCTGTAAATCGACCTCAGCTCTTCTGGAGGCGCCTTGTGCAAGTCAGTGTGCATTTGGCACTGCTTGCATCGCTGGGCGTACCTCACGCAATCATCCCTTACTGTCGGCCAGTAGAACCCCGAGCGGATCACCTTGGATGCCAACGACCTTCCCCCCACATGGGTTCCACAGATCCCTTCGTGGAGCTCCGACATTATCCTTGTGCACTCGTCGCCGCTCACACATATTAGAATCGGGTGCGTGAACCCATGCCTGAATAGTGCTCCATCGATGAGAGTGTACCTCGCTGAGTTTTTCTTTATTCTCTTGCCCTCTGCAGGCTCTGCTGGGAGGATCCCATCTGCGATGTAGTGCTTATAGGGTGTCATCCATGTGTCCCCTTTTTCCAAGAGGCACACCTGCGTATGATCCTCTTCTTCGGGCGAAGCAGGATAAACACTGATGCTAGAGACCCTCGTCGTGTCCTGAATCAAAGACTGATGGCCCTTCGGCTTTCCCCTAGTCGTGCTGACATGGAGGACATCCACCCTATTGTCTGCTACAAACTTTCGTGGCGTCTTGAGGGTCTTCTGGATGACTATCCTCTGCCTTCCCCCCTTGCCTGAGCTGGCCAGCTTGGCGAGCAGGTCAGCACGGGCATTTTGCTCTCTCGGGACATGCACCAACTCAAACGCAGCGAAAGCTCCCTTCAGTACTTGGACGTACCTTAAATACGCAGCCATTTGCGGGTCCTTTGCTTGATACTCCCCGGTCACCTACCCCGTGACCAGCTGCGAGTCGCTCTTCGCCAAGAGGCTTCGCCCACCCATCTCCTTGGCTAAAAGCATCCCAACTATGAGGGCTTCATATTCTGCTTGGTTGTTGTTGGCCTTGAATGCAAACCTCAGAGCCTGCTCAATCAGCAAACCCTTTGGCCCCTCCAAGACCACGCCGGCTCCACTTCCTTGCTGGTTGGAGGACCCATCCACCGAAAGCATCCACTGTGAGCCTACCTCCATCTCTTGTTGTGTGCTTCCTGGCGAGAGCTCTGCCAAAAAGTCAGCGTATACCTGCCCCTTGATGGATCCCCTGGGCTCGTATTGAATATCGAACTCAGACAGCTCTTTCGCCCAGCAAACCCTTTGAAGGATGTTGAAGCCTTGCATGTGCTTGCTGTTCTTGTGCTGTTTTTAGTTAGGATTTGGGGTAGTTTGAGTGTTGTAATCCACCCCTTGATTGAATCTAAAGCATAGGCATTCTCAATCTTTTTGAAAGAAAAATGTTTTTCAAACTAAGTTAAAAACAACCGATTGTTTTGTCGAAACAACCGATTGTTTATACTTAGATGTTTTTAGAAAATATTGAAAACTGTTTTTCAAATGGTTGAACTGTTAGAACCAAAACAACCGATTGATTCGAGGAAACAAACGATTGTTTGTTTTGGTACCATAATAGAAAAACTGTTTTATCTTTGACTGAGCTTTAAATGATTTAACTGCTTACGCTTCAGTCTTTAAATGCTTTGACCAATCTTTAAATGAAAATAAAGAGTTTGTTAAGATTTGATAACAAACAAAATCTTTGAATATATTCAGAAAAACAGATTTATGAAATAAGTTTTTGAATAAGAGTTTCTGAGTTTTTCAAAGAGCTGAGATTGCTTAGAGTTTGTGATTGATCAAAGTGTGTGGAATGGGATTCTGCTTGTATTGATTTCAGATTATCTTCTGTAACAAGTGTAACCCTTGTACTCTGCTGAACAATTTCGTTTCTGTGTTTGCTGAGATTGGCTGTGTGTTCTTGAGGGGATCAAGATCAGCAATCTTAGTGTTGGTGTGTTGGCCAAGAAGAGTGTGTGTCTTGTGGTGATCAAGGTCACTCTCTTGGTTGTGGTGTAAGTGATCATGGTGTGGTTGCTTAGTGGATTTCCTCAGTGGTTTTCCGAGAAGACTGGATGTAGCTCTGGGTTTAGAGTGAACCAGTATAAACATCTGTGTGCAATCTCTCTATCCTTAATCTCTTTAAATTCAGTTTTGTTTGTTGTTTGTTGGTATAAACAACCTATTGTTTTTCTGGTACTGCTGTTTTTTATTGCTGCTGTTTTTTATTGCTGTTTTGGCAAACTGAATTTCTTATCAATTGTTTCTTTAGAGAATTTCATTCTTGACTTAAAAGTTTGTGAAAACCCTCTTTAAACAATTCACCCCCCTCTAGTTTAAAGCCATCCATTCTAACAATTGGTATCAGAGCTTGGGTCTTGAAAGTTATTCAAGTTGATCCTAAAACTATTTTTAAAATGGTTGATAGACTACCTGTTGGGGAAGGTGCTTCAATTAACAGACCACCTCTGTTTTGTGGTTTGAACTACCAATTTCGGAAAGTAAGAATGAAAATCTTTATGGAATCACTTGACAAAGGAATCTGGGATGCAATTCAAAATGGTCCTTTTGTCCCAAAGTTGGAAAAAGATGGATCTGTCATTGAAAATCCATGGTCTCAATGGACTGATTCAGAAAGCAAAAAGGCCAAATTCGATTGCATTGCCAAAAATATTACAACCTCTGCTTTAAATTCTGATGAGTTTTTCAAGGTCTCTCAATGCAAATCATCAAAAGAAATGTGGGACACCTTGGAAGTCACTCATGAAGGAACAAATGAGGTGAAGAGAGCTAGGAAGCATGCTCTAATCCAAGAGTATGAGATGTTCAGAATGCTTAAAGGTGAAAAAATTGCTGGGGTGCAGAAAAGATTCACTCACATCATCAATCATCTCATGAGCCTTGACAAGACCTTTCAAAAGGAAGAGCTGAACATAAAGATCTTGAAATGTCTTGATAGAGCATGGCAACCTAAGGTAACTGCTATTTCCGAATCTAAAGATCTAACATCATTAAGTGTGGCTTCTTTGTTTGGTAAGCTTAGGAAACATGAATTAGAGATTAATAGACTCAATGTTCAAGAAAGTGAAGACAAGCACATAAGGAGCATAGCTTAAAAGCTTCCAAGCACAAAGGAAAACAAGAATCCAGTGATGATAGTGATGAGGAAAACCTTAGCTTGCTATCAAGAAAGTTCAGCAAATTCCTAAAGAGAAACTGCAACAAAGACAACAACAAAGATAGGTATGGAAACAAGAAATCCAATGATTTTAATTCCAATAACTATACTTGTTTTGGTTGTGGTGAGCAAGGTCATATAAAGGCAGATTGTCCAACCAAGAGCAAGGAGAAAAAGCCTAGCTACAAGGAAAATAAATGCAAGACAAAGAGAGCCTACATAGCTTGGGATGAAAATGAGGTGTCATCATCAAGTTCTTCATCAAGTGAAGATGAAAAAGCAAACATTTGCTTAGTTGCTGAAAATGATGATGAGCCTTGCAGCTCAAGTGAGGTTAGTTCATGTGCTTCTTTAAATGAACAAAATTACAGTGAGTTGCTTGAAGCTTTTCAAGAAACACATGATGAAGCTAATCGATTGGTTCTTTCAAACAACCGATTGAAAGAACTTAACAACTGGCTAGAAAAGATAGTGAAATCACTTGAAGATGAGATTGAAAAATCTAAAAATGATTTCAAAAATATGGAGAATCATTTCAAAAATGCTTCTTGCAAGTGTGACACTCTCATTTGCGAAAATTGTGAAAATCTTGAAAAAAGGTTCATTATCTTGTTGAAACTGTGGACAAGCTTTCAAAGGGGAAATCTAACTTTGAGAATGTCTTGGCATCTCAAAGCTGTGTTTTTGGAAAGGATGGTTTAGGTTTCAATCCATAGAACCAACAAGATAAGTTTTCAAAAAGATTTTTAAGAAAGCCAGTAAAACAACCGATTATTAAATCGAAACAACCGGTTGTTACATGCTTTTATTGCATGAAAAAGGGTCATTCGGTTAGATTCTGCAAAATAAGAAAATTATTTATTCCCTAGAGGCTACGTGAAATGGATTCCAAAAGGATGTGAGGTTCCAAATGAGAAAAAGAAATCTATTGGACCCACATTTGTGAAGGGACCAAATCTTGTTGCTTGAACTCATAATTGTGCAGGAATTCTAAAGAAGTGTGAAGGACTAAGTCATGTGATCAAGTTCTTTGAAGAAAAAGATCATCATTGAAGCTGAATCAATGCTTTGCATCTGTCCAAAGGCCCTCAACAGTGAGAAGAGGCTTCTTGATCAAAAAGCACATGGCTCATTGAAGAAATAACATAAGGATAAGACTTTCATTTCTCTGTTCTTAATTTCTGTTTTAAAGTTCTTTCTCATGATTAAAAATATTCTTTAAAATGCTTATGTCATTTGCTTTGATCTCTTTCAGCTCATGATTAAAATTCAAAATCAGTTTAACTGCTGCAGAAAAACAACCGATTGTTTTGAGTCTGACAGCACTGTGAAGAAATCAATTTAATTGCTATTTTGAATTTCTATCTGTTGCAGATCAATTCAAAGAGAGAATCTTGGTCAAAGAACCTGCGTTGAAAGCTGATCACATTTAGAGAGAAGTTACAACAGTCATAAAGGAATATATTCCAAAATCTTAGAAATTCAAGAGCCTTAATGACTAGTCAAAGATCACATGTGAAGACCATGTGATTTTCAGCTTTTTCTGACGTTTTCTGTGCAGGGCAGATTCAAGTCCTCTCTCTCTGAAAATCTGGTACCCACTCATATCATTAAATGCTATTTGATTCTTTTACTGCTATAAAATCTGGTGCAGCTGATCTCTTCCACAAGAACAACCAATTGCAACATCTCTTGCAAAAATCTGTGAAGTGGGCTCTTCTCTGTTTTCTTCTCTGCCATCATGGAATCAACTCCTCCCACCTCAAAGAGAGTCAAAACCAGAGGTGTAAGATCTGGAGAAAGGCTAGAAGGCTGGTTTTCTGGAGACAATGATCTTATTGAGAGGTATAGGTATGAAACAAGTATCAAAAAGATAAACAACCCCAAGGTTGTGTGCTTTGATTGGCTGAAAAGTCTAAAGCTTGACAATGTAAGGAGGCTGCTCAAAGATCAATCTCTCAGAAAGTTCCTGGAGATGAAGGGAAACATTTACTCAGATTCGGTAAGGGTGTTCTACACAAATCTAAAGTTTGAGGGAAACAATCTAGTTTCTCATGTGAAAGGTGTAGAAATGGAGATAACTCATGAAGTATGGGCTGCTGTTGCTGGTCTCAAGTTCTCTGGTCTTAGAATCAACAAGGGAAACCTTGGTGTAGTGTAGGATTTTAACAAAATCCAATACTACAAGAGTTGCTTGAAGAATCAACATGCTCAAGTTAGAACATGCTCGGTTGGAGGTTTAAAGCTTGATGAAAGATTGCTTGCCCTCATTGTGACTTAGATTCTAACTCCAAGGGGGAGTAATCATTCAGTGCTTCCTGAAGAAGATCTGGTGTATATCTTCTACATCATGAAGAAGATCAAAATCAATTGAATCCACATCATCAAAGAGCACATGCAAAAGGCTATGAGGTTAAGTGACTATCACTATCCATATGCTGTTTTGGTATCTAAATTTCTACTCTATTTTGAAGTGAACCTTGAAGATGAAACATCTGAGTTGGTCAATTCAACTCAAGAGTTGAACAATGGATCACTCAGCAAAATGAGTTTTACCAAAGTAGGTGGCAAATGGATTAGCAAAGATGGTGATCTTGGTGCCTCATCTAGTGCTGCTGCTGATCTTGAACAAGATGAACCTGCTGATATGGATGTTCAACATGAAGATCCACCTGAAGATTATCAAGATGCTGGAAATCAATAAGAAAGGATGCAAACCATGTCTCCTTTTGAGAGACTCATGGTAAATAGGCTTGATAGCTTTGCGAGAATCAAAGAAATCTCCATGATCTCTGTGTTAGTAATTTCCAGAGGATTGACAACAGATTTGACAGAATGGATGCACGCTTCATGACTCTAGATGAACAGATCGAGGCTGTCCAGAACAAAATCTTTGATCTTCAATATGCTGATGATGATGAATGAAGAAAAACAACCGGTTGATGTATCGAAACAACTGATTGTTTTTGGTTGATGTATCAGTTTATATCTTTTTGCTGCTTTTATTGTTTCTGCTGTTTAATTCTGATGTATTCCAAACAATATCTTGTTTTATCTCTCCTCTTTGTCTATTTGTGAAGACAAATAGGGGGAGATATATATGTTGTGTTTAAATTCTTTATTTGTTTTCTGCAAAACAGTTTGGATGAGTAAAACCTTATAGGTTTTTGCTCTTATATTTGTTTCTGATATTTTGCTCTGAACTTCAATTCTTGTATCTGTGCTAACCAAATATCAGAAGTTCTATGCTTTGCTTAAAACTGTATCTTGTAGGAACTGCTTCAGATTCAATCAGGTACAACACAAGCATCAGGATTTGTCTTCATCAAATAGGGGGAGATTGTTGAACCAAGTGGTGTTCAAGCTTTGAAGAATCCAAACCCTTTGAAGGATGTTGAAGCCTTGCATGTGCTTGCTGTTGTTGTGCTGTTTTTAGTTAGGATTTGGGGTAGTTTGAGTGTTGTAATCCACCCCTTGATTGAATCTAAAGCATAGGCATTCTCAATCTTTTTGAAAGAAAAATGTTTTTCAAACTAAGTTAAAAACAACCGATTGTTTTGTCGAAACAACCGATTGTTTATACTTAGATGTTTTTAGAAAATATTGAAAACTGTTTTTCAAATGGTTGAACTGTTAGAACCAAAACAACCGATTGATTCGAGGAAACAACCGATTGTTTGTTTTGGTACCATAATAGAAAAACTGTTTTATCTTTGACTGAGCTTTAAATGATTTAACTGCTTACGCTCCAGTCTTTAAATGCTTTGACCAATCTTTAAATGCAATTAAAGAGTTTGTTAACATTTGATAACAAACAAGATCTTTGAATATATTCAGAAAAACAGATTTATGAAATAAGTTTTTGAATAAGAGTTTCTGAGTTTTTCAAAAAGCTGAGATTGCTTAGAGTTTGTGATTGATCAAAGTGTGTGGAATAGGATTCTCCTTGTATTGATTTCAGATTATCTTCTGTAACAAGTGTAACCCTTGTACTCTGCTGAACAATTTTGTTTCTGTGTTTGCTGAGATTGGCTGTGTGTTCTTGAGGGGATCAAGATCAGCAATCTTAGTGTTGGTGTGTTGGCCAAGAAGAGTGTGTGTCTTGATTTGATCAAGGTCACTCTCTTGGTTGTGGTGTAAGTGATCAAGGTGTGGTTGCTTAGTGGATTTCCTTAGTGGTTTTCTGAGAAGACTGGATGTAGCTCTGGGTTTAGAGTGAACCAGTATAAACATCTGTGTGCAATCTCTCTATCCTTAATCTCTTTAAATTTAGTTTTGTTTGTTGTTTGCTGGTATAAACAATAGATTGTTTTTCTGGTACTGCTGTTTTTAATTGCTGTTTTGGCAAACTGGATTTCTTATCAATTGTTTCTTTAGAGAATTTCATTCTTGACTTAAAAGTTTGCGAAAACCCTTTTTAAACAATTCACCCCCCCCCCCCCTCTAGTTTAAAGCAATCCATTCTAACAACTTCATCTGTCTTATCTCCAAAGCAAAAGGGGCCCAGAATGTCGATTCCCCAAGTGTGAAAAGGCCACGGGCTGTAAATCGACCTCAGCTCTTTTGGCAGCGCGTTGTGCCAGTCGGCGTGTTGTTGACACTGTCTGCACCGCTGGGCGTACCTCATGCAATCTTCTCTTACTGTTGGCCAGTAGTATCCTGCACGGAGAACCTTTGATGCCAAGGACCTACCACCAACATGGCTACCACAAATTTCCTTGTAGAGCTCAACTATTATTCATGTACACTGGTATCTGCTTACACACACCAAGATTGGGTGAGTGAACCCATGCCTGAACAGCTCCCCATCTACAAGGGTGTACTTGGCAGAGTTTCTATTTATCTTATTGCCCTCATCAGGCTTCAATGAGAGTATCCCATCGGCCAGGTAGCGCCTGTAGGGTGTCATCCATGTGTCCCCGTCCTCAACCGTGCATACCTGCATGGGATCCCCCTCCCCCAGCGAGACTGGGTAAGCGCTTACACTAGGCGTCCTCAGTGTCTCTTGAGTCAACGACCGATGACTCCTCGAACCTCCCCTAAACGTATTGACCTGATGAACGCCTACCATGTTATCAACAACAGATGTCTGTGGTATTTTTAGGGTTTCCTGTATCACCGTCCTCTGCGTTACCCCCTTGCCTGAACTGGCAAGCTTGGCTAGCAAGTCAGCTCGGGCATTCTACTCCCTCGGGACGTGCACCAGCTCAAACACTGCGAACGCACTCTTCAAGACTCGGACGTACCCCAGGTACATGGCCATCTGTGGATCCTTGGCTTGGTACTCCCCAGTCACTTGATCTATAACGAACTGAGAATCTCTCTTTGCCAGCAAACTCTGTGCTCCCTTCTCCTTGGCTAAGAGCATTTCGACTATGAGGGCTTCATACTCTGCCTGGTCCACATGCAGAGCATTTCGGCTATGAGGGCTTCCAAGATCATGCCAGGTCCACTTCCCTGCTTGTTGGAGGATCCATCCACGGAGAGCACCCATCTGAAACTAGCCTCCTCTTCGTGTTGCGTACTCCCTGAGGAGAGCTCTACCACAAAATCTGCATACACTTGGCCTTTGATGGGGCCTCGGGGTTCATACTGAACATCGAACTCCGAGAGCTCCACCGCCCAATGCACCATTTTGTCGGCCACGTCCGGCTTCTGTAGCACCTTTCGGATAGGTAAATTCGTCATCACCACCACCGTGAAGCTCTGGAAGTAGTAACAAAGCCTCCTAGCCGAGAACACCACGGCCAGGGCTGCCTTCTCTAGGGCTTGATACCTCACCTCCGACCCTTTCAACACTTTGCTCACAAAGTATATTGGTTTTTGTACTTGGTCCTGCTCTTGAATGAGGACTGAGCTGATCGCCCGCTCCGTCACGGAAAAGTACAACTGGAGCGACACGCTCAACTGTGGCTTGTACAGCACGGGAGGAGCGGCCAAATACTCCTTTAGCTTGAGGAACACCTCCTCACACTCTGCGGTCCACACGAACCGGCTATTTCTCCTCAAACACTGGAAGTAGGGGTGGCCCTTGTCCCCTCCAGCGAATACGAATCTGGACAGGACGGCCATCCGCCTTGTCAATTGCTGCACTTCTTTTACCGAGGTTGGGCTCCTCATGGCAAGGATTGTCGCACACTTCTCTGGGTTCGCCTCTATCCCACACTTGGTGAGTAGGAAACCCAAGAGCTTACCCGCCTCGACCCCGAACACGCACTTTTTGGGGTTTAACTTCAAGCGGTACTTAGCTATTGTCGCAAATAGCTCTTCCAGATCAGGAACGTGCTGGCCCCTCTCCTGCTAAGTCACCACCATGTCATCTACGTAGGCCTGCACATTCCTCCCTAACATGGGTGCAAGGACCCTGTCCATCAGTCTTTGGTAGGTGGCGCCCGCATAGCATCACTGTGTAACAATAACAGGATGTCTCGGTCATAAACGCCATTTTGCACTCGTCTCTGGGTTGCATCTTGATTTGGTTGTACCCAGAGAAAGCGTCTAGGAAACTGAGCATTTTGCAACCCGAGGCGTTGTCCACTAAGGCGTCAATGCTTGGTAAGGGGTACGAGTCCTTCGGGCATGCCTTGTTGAGGTCAGTGAAGTCCACACATATCCTCCACTTCCCATTGGCCTTCTTCACCAAGACCACATTCGCCAGCGACACAGGGTATTGAATCTCCCTTATGTGGTCGGCACTCAGCAGCTTCTTCGTCTCTTCCTGGACAACCCGCCGTCTTTCTTCAATGAACTTCCTTCTTCTCTGGCGGACAGGCTTGACCTTGGGGTCCATGGTGAGGCGGTGGCATAGGAAATCTGGGTCTATACCTGGCATGTCTGAGGCAGACCATGCGAAAGCGTCCAGGTGCCACGCTATCACCCCAGCGACTCGGTCTTGCTCCGCTTGGTCCAACGACTAACCAAGCTTGAACGTTCTGCCCCTAATCTGCCTTTCCACGATATTCTCAACGGGCTCGAGTCACCTCTCCCGAGTGTTTTCTGCACGGGAGACTCCTGCACAGTCATCCTCAATAGGTGGGCACTCCACGACCATGAACACCCCCCTCTTGATTTTGAGGTTGTTCTCATAGCACCTCTTAGCCTCTTGTAGGTCTGACTTGATTACTATCACCTTCCCGCTCAAGTCTAGCAACTTCACCTTCATGTGGCGTGTCGATGCTACCACCCTCAAACTGTTCAGAGCCAGTCTCCCCAACAAGATGTTATAGGCCGAGTGAGCATTAACCACCAAGTACCTTATGTTCTCTGTACGGGATGCAGAGCCATCCGTAAAGGTGGTCCTTAGCTCCAAATTCCCCCGCACCTCCACTTGATCTCCCGCAAAACCATACAAGCACCCCGTGTAGGGTTTGAGCTGGTCAAGAGACAACTGCAACTTATTAAAGGTGGACCAAAACATCATGTCCGCCAAGCTACCCTAGTCCACTAGCACTCGGTGCACCTTCCTCCCTGCGGTTATGACAGAAATCACCACGGGGTCGTTTTCATGAGGAACGACGTCTTGAAGATCGGCCCTTGTGAAAGTAAGGTCGACGTCAAGCACATTATCTACCGCTTGCACTGAGAAGCAGTGCACCCTCCACCTGAAAAACCCCCCGAGATGGTGTCGATCTCTCCATGAACGGGCATCTCGTGCCCCTGATCCTCTCCTGATGTTGTTGGGGTCATGGTCCCCTGTGGCTCTGTTAGATAATCATTTAGGAACCCACTCTTCAGCAGTTCGTCCAACTGATGCCCCAACGCCAAGTGGGATGACCAAATGCCTGGTCAAACTCGCACCAAGACTCCTTGTGAGGTCCCAGCATCTTGTCAGTCTTCGTCAACATCTTCAATCTCTCTACCATGTTGGGCACGACTATCAGATCCTTCAATTCCACCACGAAATTATGCCTCACAGGCTTATTCTCCCTTGCACGCACCTTAGCTTGAGGCTTCCTAGGCTCGTAGGGTTGCTTTTTCCCCTAGCTCCTCTTGCCCATTGCGGCCTCATGCACCCTCATGGGTTGCGCACACACCGGCGCTCGTGGGCGCGTGGGTACAACACACGCGCGCTTTTCATTCTCCTCCCCTTCTGCTGCGATGTGAGCTACCGCGCGACGCCTGATCTCAGCGAACGTATTAGGGCGGCTCCTGATGAGTGATTCACTAAAAGGCCCGAGACAAATCCCCTTCCTAAAGGCGTGAACCATCATCGTCTCGTCCTTGGTGTTGACCTTCACCACCTGCGCCCCCAAAATGGTTAACAAACTCCTTTAGCGACTCACCCTGGTACTACCTCACGTAAAAAAGATTATAAGAATTGGGTGGGGGAGCATGATTCGCAATGTACTGCTCCTTAAACAACTTCGACAACTGTGCGAACGAGGTCACATGGCCGTCTGGAAGGCTAATGAACCAGTCATCGTCGTTCCTACCAACGTGTTCATGAACAACTTGCACCTCACTGCGTCAGAACCACCAACCAATATCATCTATGTGTGGAAAGCTGTGAGATGAGCCTCTGGGTCTTCCATCCCGGTGAACGTGGCCTTCAGCCCCACAAACGTAGCTGGTATCACAACATCCATAATCACCTCCGAAAAAGGCATGGGAAACTCCCTGGGAGGTGTAGCGCATTCTTGCTCCTCTGTTTCACGATTCCCTACCTGGTTTCGCAAACCGCGCTGCAACTCTTCATTGGTTTGGTGTAACTCTTCATTTCTTGCTTGCGACGTAGCCAGATCCATCAGGATGCGTTCTTGGTCGGCCCTGGACGCCGCCACCGCTTCTTGGAGGCCCTGCATCATCTCCACAACCTGTTGCAGGGTCAAACCTTCACTTACACCTAATGCAGTAGATTTTTGTCTTGTATTCCTCATTCTTGAACGTTTCTTGATGAATCTTGATGAGGCTTGGTGAATCTTTATGAATCTTGATGAATCTTTCTCCCTTCTTGCGGTTGGGACAAGCGTTTTATCGTGCCCCACGGTGGGCGCCAAATGTTCCCGCCGGTGACCCAAACGTCTTCGTGCACCTCTGATCACTTCGCGCTCCAGAACCCCTATCTCTGTGTTCCCTCCCACCAAGGACAAACACCTGCAAGAAAGAGACGAAGGGCTCCCTCGCGGCCGTTTGCACTCCGACGCTCAAGTCAAACTCTCGGGCAATGAAACACCAAAGAAAAACTATTAACTCTCAGTGTTACTTGCATTACAAAATCGTACCTTGTTATGTTTGTTGTTACCCCTTATATACCTTTCAGTGTCTCTACCCCTCTTGCTAACTGTGACTTAAGCACACTGTAGGCGCGCCTTAGCGACATTATCACCCTGTCTTAGGGCCATCTTAGTGTGTAAGGCTACCCTGCCGAAGCGCAACTGGTGCGGGATGACCGCTTGGGTGCCAACTCATGCACTCAATCTCTGGGTCATCTGCCCTGGGAGTTCCCTGCCTTACTCACGTGCCATGCATGCAGATCACCCCTGGGATGTGGCCCTTTCTGGTTGTCTCTTTCCCAGTGGCTCTTTAATGGTAGTGCGTACCACCGCGTTTCTTACACCCCATGCACGGGCCCCTCGTGATCTAGGCTTCCCCTTGCTGGTAACTAGAGTGTGGCTTGGAAACCACCTTTCTCGGTCCATCTTTTACTGTCAGGGTGTTGAGGCCCGAGGCCTTCACGCCCTGTCTCGATGCCACCCCCTCCTCGGCTCCCCTTAACCGCGAGCCAAACAAGACTCCACCCTGTCCTGCTGAACCTCCCAGTGGACCCAGCCTTCGGAACCCTACCATGACTTTGGTCAACGCCCAAGGCCAAGGACCGGCCGGTACAGGTATAACCCGCAAAGGCTACCCCACGGAAGGTGTTGTGGAACCCAGACCTGGATTTGTTGGTGAGGAATTACCACACTCCCACCGTCTATTCTACAACCTAAACGATGGTGAAGGTTGTGAGTGAAGTGGTCCATAGAAATGCTGGCATGAGCCTCAACGAAAAGTACACCCTAACCGTCACAATAAATCTCCACACGGTGATCGTCACCGTCGTGGAGGCCGCCCGCCGACCAACTACGTACATGCATGAATCCATAATATCCCTATCTAACCTAATTCAATTAATGCTATCACCATCTTCTACCCAACCAACTTACTCGTAAGTAGTACTATTTATTTATTATTCATGATCTCTGTTATTTGTTATAGCACGTGGTTTTGTAATTTGTTTTAAGTTATCTTCCTATTTAGTAAGGAACAGTTGATATTGTAAATTAGAATTATCTGGATAAACATGTGTTTTCAGTGATTATTGTTCGTGAATATGCTGATAAAAAAAAATTTGTTCGTGAATATGTTTATGGATTTCCTGAGTATTACTTTTCCTTTTCTTCTCTTTTCACTTGAAATCATGCATATAAATTATCGTACTTGCAACTTCAACGTGAGATGAATTATATTTTATTTCAACTGAGTTCATATAAGGTCGTAACAGGAATTAGATGGGAATTTCATCTACAAATAACTAAATTTTTTTATTTTAAATCAATTATACCACAAGGTAAAATTGTAACCTTTCAAATTCATCAACTTAAAAAAATTTAGCACTCACACCTGAAACTCGTAAATTTTTATAAATTTTCTCTATAATTTTTTTTCACTTTCCATTATTTTTTTTCCTTGTGTTTGTAACCGGGTGAGTAGTGTTGGTTACCAAATGAAAGAAATTGGAGTGTGTAAATGCAAAGAAAGTGTGGTGGGAGTGTCTTATTAGTATGCATAGAGTGTTTTTTTTTTTAGTTTGCTTTGTGTGTTTACTCAAAAGTATTAAGGTTAAGCATGTGTCAATTATAGTATTTGTTTCAATATCTTTACATTTGCATGATATGTTTGTTTCAATCTTTAATGGGTTGAATTTCTTATTGGAGCAAACAACTTCAATTTCACTTATATGTGTTGGATCTTGATTTGGATTTTCAAGTTGAAAAAATTGCTTTTATTACTTATGCTAGCAACAATGAAGAGAAAGTCCATTATATGACTTGGGAAATGTCAAACAGACTTAACCTGATGTTTATGTGAATGAGCATAAGTTCCAACTTAACAATGTAAACTACCTAACTACAAAAAGGGCAGACATGCGACTAGGTTAAGAGACTTGACTGTTAGTCGTACTGCTGATCAAACATTGCCCATTGAGTTCGATATGAATACGAGAAATTTTTTTCGGTGAGTGTTCCTGTCGGTTGACTCGAGGGCCTTCATACGTCTCACGATACTCCCACGCCCGATTCTCTGTGCCTTCGTTCGTGCCTTTCCTACGATCAAACACCTGAAATCACAAAGACAAAGGGCGCCCTAGAGGTCGTTTGCACTCCGACGCTCACGTCAGTGTAGGGCTAGGAAACACCAAAGTAAGCTGTAAAAAGCTCCTGTGTAATTTGTGTGTGTGAAGCGGCGCAAATGAATAACGTACCTTACTAGGTTTGTTACTATCCTTTATATAGTCCAGGGTTTCCACTACCCAAAATATCTGAGGGTGGGCCCTAGTGCCGCTATTACCCATTCTTAGGGCAACCTAGCGCGTAGGGCTCCCTAACTGGAGTGCGACCTCTAATGAGACGACCACCTGGGTGCCAACTCGTACACCTGATCTCTAGGATCGCCCACCTTAGGAGCGCCCTAGCGATTCACGTGCCATGCATGCAACTCACCTCTTGGACGTGACCCTCTCAGGTTGTATCTTTCCCAATGGCTCTTTACTTGTGTTACGCCTGAACGCGTCATCCACACCACACGCATGGACTCTCGTGACCTAGGCTTCTCCCTAACTGATTACTGGTGTGTGGTCTGGGATCCACCTCTCGTGGCCCAGCTTTGTTGTTCGAGTCATTGATGTCCGACCTCTCTAAAATGCCGAGCATAAATTAGCACATCCTGGTGATCGATGTCTGACCACACTTCGGTACCTTGGCGCACGTGCCTCGCGAGACACTGACACATGCCGCTCGTGGGACCTATCTCACGCGGCCCCATCATTACAAGTGGTCAAACAACGCCCGAAGACTGGTCGGTACAGAGAGCATAACACAAAATTCACTAGTTATCTGGCCTTGCTATACTTGCTTTGTATATGCATGAATTTTGTGTTACAGGACCTTTCAAGTACATGTGTTATGATGAAGAATGATCAAAGTGATGCTTATGGTTCAAGAGCATATACACCTTACTCATATTCTTGACAAGTTAAAATTCATTACCTATGTAAAGGAACTTCAAGAATAAAGAGTTTGATCTGGTGTTGTTGATGGCTTATAGTTGTGGAGGAGTCTGTCCATGTGGTGTTTGATGAAATCATTCATAGTGATCAAAGTTTTACAAAGGTTTATGCAGAAGAAGATGAGCAGAACATCACCTTGGAGAAGCGAGAATCCTGTCCAGAAAAACAACCGATTGATTCTGCAAAACAACCGGTTGAAATTCTACAACAGGAAGAGCTGCCAAAGGAATGGAGAATTCTAAGGGATCTTTTAGTGGAGAACATCATTGGATGCAAATGGGTTTTCATAAACAAGTTGGATGAATCTGGAGTAATTACAAGGAACAAGGCAAGGCTTATGACTAAAGGTTATAATCAAGAAGAAGACATAGATTATGGTGAAACCTTTGCTCCAGTTGCAAGATTAGAAGCTGTAAGGTTTCTGTTGGCCTTTGCTTGTATGAGTAGATTCAAAATGTTTCAAATGGATGTTAAGTGTGCTTTCCTCAATGGAATCATCAATGAGGAAGTATATCTTGAACAACCACCGAGCTTTAAAGAACATCAACATCCTAACCATGTATACAAGCTGAAAAAGGCTTTGTATGGGCTTAAGCAAGCTCCAAAGCAGTGTGGTATGAGAGGCTTAGTAACTTGTATATGTTCATCCTATGTAAAGTAAGTTCTATATGTTCATCCTATGCTTTTGGCTTCATAAGATCAAATGAGATTCTATACATGCATGACGTAATGCAAAGGTATGAATGTATTTCATTATGCATTAACCATGACTTTGAAAGATGATTTACTTTGAAAAATAACATTTTTTTTGCTGTCTCAGAAAAACAACCGATTGTTTTCACGAAACAACCGATTGTTTTACCTCTGGAACATTTGAATAAAGCTGTTATGATTTCTTATGCATCATTACAACTGTTTATTTTCTTTCATAACTCATTATGAGTCAAATATGCATTCTTTGTGCCTCTGAATTAGATCATAAAGAGATATATTCTTTGTTTTCCTTGAAATTCAAAGCTTTTTATGAATAGCAACCACATTGGTGGTCATGGGGTTGATGAATATTTATGAATGTATCTTTGGATTATCTGGAAGGTTTGCTCTTAACAGAAGAAAGAATATTTCTATCGAATCCACCTCTTGAGCAATCATTTGACCAACTTGAATTGCTGGATGAAGAAAAGATAGGGGGAGAAATTGTGGTCTCCTTGCTGAAATTTCTGGGGTCTATGGTACTTTGATTTTGCTGCTGTCATAACTCTAATACACCATAGATCTTTGCTGCAAATTTGATATGGTATCAAAGATTTGTTGTTGCAATGGTGCTGCTACAACACACAGGTTTTCTGGTTTATCATGTTGTTGCTATATGCTAGTTTTCAATGCTAGAAATTCTGTTGTTGGTATCCCTTCTTTCATTCTATTTGAGAAGACAAATAGGGGGAGAATGGTGTGGTTTTATGTGTTGTGTTGCTGCTGCTACACTATGGTGTTATCTGGTTTTATCATGGTTTAAATTTTGTTGTTTCCATGCTCTTATTCACCATAAGTTCTGCTGCACACAAGTCTCATTTTGGCACTGGTTTTTATGGTTATTTGACTGGTTTTTCTGCTTAAAGGCTTATGC